>NC_056739.1:1512435495-1512527995 GCF_019279795.1 Protopterus annectens
GACATTAAAAACCTACAGTCCATGCTCATTCCCTTTCCAGCCCACATATCTGGCACATCAACGCAATCAGTACACCTCACACACCAGCCACACCTACACAACACACACCCACATATGCGGAGGTCTACAACATAACCATTCCCAAATAAAGGAGACCTCTGAGGCAAAAATACATGTGGAATCCACAGCCATCCACACCACATACCACACATAGCCACACACCTGTGTCCCACAGTCACTAAGGTGTCGCCATAAACCAAACATATTAGTCATAGCAGACTGCATTGTGAGACAAACAGATGTGCATCTCACCAGGCTGTATATGGTGAAGGTCACAGTTACTTGTATGTCAGGTGCCAGAATCTGCCATATCACGTACACACTGCTGTCTCTCAACAACAGTTACTGTTATGACTCTGTCATAGTCAATGTTGGTATGCCTGATCTGAGATGTACCTCCCTGGACTATATGATGTGACACATGATTGAGCCCACTGAGTATGTGTCCCAGACAGGTATGTCCCTAGCATTAAGCAGCAGTCTGCTGTCACCCAGAATGATGCCACAATACAATCAAGAAATGATTGACCTTAACAATTGGCTTGGTTTCTGGTGCCATTCCAGAGAATCTGGTAGCTGACAGCCTGAGATGATATGATCAACAGACCATGATGCTTTGCCAGAGGTGGCCTCCACCTTTCTAACCTGGCATTCAGGCTTCTGGTCATGGTTCTTGTCACCATCATAGTGCCTTTATTAGAAAAAGTGGTGCCATTAACACTGACAACATGAAACTGTCACCAAATCACAAATTGAAGGCCATGCTGCTAAATGCTAGGAGTCTGAGAATGAATCTGCATCCATTGCAAGCAGTGTTAACCATGAAGAATGTTGACATCTGTGCAGTGACAGACACATAGTTCAAAGCTACAGAGAGCACTCCATCTTTACATGGTCACCCATTCTATCATACAGTCAGACCCCAAGGTGTGGGCAGTAAAGCCAAGGGATGTGGGTTTTTATTATATATGAAAGACAGGCTCATCAAACAGTAAGATGCATAGAAGACACACCAGGTGCAGTTAACCATTGCCAAGACCCCTGTTCAAATCATAGTTACCTACTGGCCCCCACATGTGACCAGGAAGCCCATTATGCCTATATGGACCTGTTCAACTCTATCATGATTAGACCCTGTACTCTGATCCTGGGTGACTTTAAGTACCCAAACATAGATTGGAATAACAACTCATGCCAGCACACAACTGCCCAGAGAGTGTGGGATTTGGAAATGCAAGCACTTCAGAACTGTTAGTTGCTACCTGCACATGAGGTGAAGATCTCTGGGAGGTAATAATAAACAATGTGGGTAACCACTGCAGCATCTTTACAGTATCATCCTCTAAGGTAAAACCAGTCATAAAGCGGTCACGTTTGCAGTCACCATCTCCCACAATGCCCATCTTGCTAGGGTTAGACATACAAACATCTCCAAAGTTGATTACAGCCTCCTGAATGATGGTATAAACAGCTTCACAGCCCCGTCCACCTCTGTAGGAACTGGCACCAATATCCACAAATACACCAAACACTATACATGCATTTGTATAGATGCATAGAGTCAGGTATACCCAACAGGACTACATCATCCTCTTCAAGGGTAAGTAAACCTGTGTGGTGGGCATCTGCAATAAATGCACTCTATAACAGGAATAAAATATTGCTGTCCAAAACCAAGAAGGAGCAGGTGCCCAATGTGAAAAAGTATCTCCTTAGCCTGTACAAGCAAATAAGATCACTACTAAAATCTTGCAAAGCAAACTCCGAGCCCACATTGTCAACATCTACTACAGACAGTTATATCTCCCTCTTCACATATGTCTGCAACTTCAAAGGAAGCATTCCTACCTGCACAGACATGGTGGTCAGTGACACCAGATATACAAGTGCTGTTGATATACTAAACTTGCTGCCTGATAGAGTCAGTGAAAGCTTCACCCCTGTCCCCCCATCAGTACATCATAACATTCCCTAGTATCTGCCCCCTTCCCCTTTTATCTGGGGAACAGGTCATTACTGGCATCTCAAAGTCATGGAATACAGCCTCCATGGTTACCATCACATTTCAGGATGCATCCTACCTGTTTTCAAGCATGAACCTACAGCACCATTAAGCACTGTATTCAACCAAAGCTTGAATACCTCCTTCATCCCAGTCGAGTGGAAGACACTCGCTGTCATCCCTTTACACTACGGTGGAGCATCCACTGATCTGGCACATTATAGACCCATCAGCCTAACTAGCCTGATCTGCAAGATCATGGAACTGATTAGCATGAACCTCATTAACAAGGACATTGGCAACCTCCACACACTCAATCACAAACAGTTTGACTTTGTCTAGGGGGATCTTGTCTGTTATATTTGGTTGACTTCTTTGATACAGTCACCAAAACAATGGACAAGGGAGAGACAGTGCACACTGCCTACCTTGATATGGCCAAAGAATTTCACAGTATTCCCCACTTGGCCATAATAGATATACGCTCTCAACTAGGCATCAATCCATATGGTAGCAGATGGGTAGCACAGTGGCATACTGATAGCACCCACCTACTCAATATAGGGGAAACCACCTCAAGTGGTAGACCTGTAACTAGTGGCATAACCCAGTATTCTGTCTTCGGGCCTCCATTATATGTGATATACTCTTCTGAGGTGCAAGGCACAACCACTGGGCTATGGCCGACCACATTTGCAGAAGACTGGCTGGTGGGTGCTGTCACCAAATCCCCTAGTGATGTGTACATCCACCAAGAGGGTCTCACGCAGACACATGAGGGTGCCAGACACATGACCTCAGGCTGCATACCATAAAATGCAGTATCATCCCCTTTGGGCAGAGTGACATCACCACAAATTCTCTCATTCCTGACAACGTCCAAAGCATGCAATCAGTCATGAGGAACTTGGGCACACAGGTTGATGGCACCATGACATTTGACCACCACGTTGCTTCCTTTGTAAGGAAAGCCTTCTACATGGCCCACCTCATACGTAAGGGTATCTCATCCAGGGACATGGGGGACATAACATCCCTGTTTCCTCTTTAATAAGGCCCATTATTGAGTATAATGCCTCTTTCATCATGTACCTCGCAAAGCACATGCTACAGCTGGGGAAACCACAGAGATTCCTCATCAGGGTATACCAGGGCCTCAAACATCTATCATACACAGATAGGCTAAAAGGCCATCCCTCTACCCGGTTTCATACAGATTCCTCTGAGGTGACCTCTGTGTGGTATACAAGGTGATCATGGACTCCACCTTGATGGGACTGCTGCACATCTGCAACTCAACCTGGTGTGTGACATCAACAGGACTTGTTGGGTCAGATGTGTGTCCCACACACTCACCCAGCTGTGGAACTGACACCCTGTCCACATAGGCAGAGTACCTCTTTAACCCTTTTTAAGTGAAACCTGGATAATTGGATGGTAAACTGGTCATTCTCCCTCGGGATACCACCTGTGTCCTTGTTGGACTGGAGCATCAGGTGCTGACTTGCATAAGCATGGCCTAAACTCTGGGCTAGGCTTATGAGAACCTCAGGGCCAATAGCCTTGTAACCTCCTATGATCCTAGGTATACTGGTTATGGCCCTGTGTGCTGTGATAGACTGTGCTGTCATGTCTCCACACCCATTACTGCCATCTACTGTGGTATGTCCCCTATGGGCGACATCCCAGTACCATGTCTTACAGCCACCATCTGACAAATAGATGAATGGTACTACAAATGTATGGGGACAGTCCAACAACATGTGTGTGACCCAGTAACAGACAGTACTGCAAATGTGCTGTGGGATATCCTTCCTGTAGGTGTCTGACATCTGCAGTACACAGATGTTTGCAGAATGTGTACATGTGCCTGATATATGTGGACCCTCTGCCAGACAAATGTGGATGTGTGGCAAACAGTGGGACAATACATAATGTTTGCTCCCAGGCTGTGGGTAATCTGTATGTCACATGCCAGACCCCTCAGAAAACAGTTACGGTACATTAATATCTGGTACTGTATTAATTCCCTTACATTGTATGCTCAATATGTACACTCTGTCATTGAGGCCGGGCCAGTGTCCCCTCACTACTACTGGCTATGATCTGCTGGCCTGCTGTAGGGGGTCAACAGGTATGCTAGGCATAGCTCTCAAGCAATGGGATATGTGTGTGGAGTACACAGTGTCCTAGCCACAGTACATCAGGAACAGTCAGGGACACCTGCACAATGTTTTGAGGCATGCCTGTGTGACATTAACAGACTGGGAGGAGCTGACTGACAGTAAATCATATGATATGCCAGCTATATCCACTAGTACTTACTGTCATTGTTATCTTAAACACAATCCAGTAGCATCTGTACATAAGCCGACCATTGGTGGGGGACCCAGAGGGCCAGAGGTGTGATCTATGTCACAGCAGACAGAGCCAAAGGGAAGCATGTAGGTGCCAGACAGCACATGTCATTCCAAGATATGTACTACAGACCTACTGCTGTAATCCCTATTTCCCATAACTGCATCCTCCTATCTGCATCCCATTATATGGGCACTTCTATTACCTACCTGGTATAGAGCTGTTCTCCTTTATATGCAGAAATCCTGTAGTATAATGCCTTATGTCCTCACAGTCTGTCTTCTTAAAGAAAGTCACAGACCTGTTTACCATAGGCACCAACTTGCCTTTTGTAGGTAATGCTTTTGCACAGGTGATTGCCTGTGCATCAATATGTGGATCACAATCGCTGGTTGCATCCAGAACAGCTGGGTTGCATTTTCATTAGCTAATGGCATGGCACCACACTGCTATATTTAAGGTCATCATGTAGGCCTTGGCCCTTTTCCTGACCTTATCAAGGTGTGGGGACTACAGCATCACAGATGGTAGGTAAAAATACTATCCACTGTCCAGATTTATGTGGTATGTCACCGGTTTGGCATGCTATGTTTGGCCATTGTGAACAGACTTTCTGACTATGTGGCAATTTACTGTTTAACAAAGTGAGCTGAGGTCAGTAAGGGGACAGACAGATGTGAGTGTCATATGTCATTTGCATCAGAATATACATGTTCCTGCAGTAGCTGCTGGTCTGTCAGCTGTGTATGTTTGTAGGAGAAGACTGTGACACATGCCCCTGTCACTTGATGAACCCCCAACCCTTTCTGTATGGGTGTTGTGTGGATCCCCTGTTCTAGGTGTTTGGGAGGTATGGTAGGTCTGTAGCAGGTAGTTGAACATACTGGAGTATATGTTGCAGGCTGCAGCTGATGCATTACAGCCAGAAGTCATACTGGGGATTGTGAGCACATTGGGGGACAGCAAGCTGTATATGTGAGTGAGGGAGCAATGTCAGCTCTGTTCTCACAGCATAGCCAGGGTGATGGTACCAATAACAGTCCAGGTGAGACATGTGCCTCAGGTAGGTATGTTATGCAGTAGCCATCCAGAGAGTAGTAGGTGACATTTGGGATGCCTAAGCTATTTGTGAAGTGTGTCCCAACCTACAAGTGTTTGCCATGAAGATATAGGTGGCAGTGACTGCAGTACCAGCAACCGGTTCTGCTTAAAATTGCAGGGCTCAGTCATGTATCTGTTTTTTTGGACAAGAGTTACCTGACATGCAACAAACTGGAATGGATGCCAGGACTGTGGGAGGCAAAATGTACAGCATGCTAGGAATGACTGCAGTAGCAGCATGTGGTTCTCCTTAAAACTACATGTCTCAGTCAGCTATTTGTTGCATTGACAAACATGTACTTGACGTGCAACAAACTGGAATGGACGCCAGGACTGTGGGTGGCAAAATGTAAAGCATGCTAGGAATATAACAGATTGAGCTACTGAGTCAATACTGTAGCAGGTGTATTTGCAAGACATATGTGCATGCATACAGTCTGTTACACAGGATCGGCATGAACATGTGTGTTCGGATGGGTATGATATGTGACACCACTGTCTGTCATGATTTTCTAATTTCAATCTGTACTGACTTGCCAATAGTTCAGCACAGAGAGCAGGTTTTGTGACAACCATGCCAAAAGTAGGTGGCACAACTGTGGACATTTTGCAACAGTCTGTGCAGTTGTTAGCTCTACCTGATATCGTTGGTCTCACGTACATCCATCAGCATTCATTTGGTTGTGTTCCGGTTTGTTGTGTGCATCACAGTCCCGAGTACACTGTTATTTTCCCCATTATATGTACAAGCAGTGTGTCACTGGGACTCAGGATACATGTATGGAAACACCTGCAATGCTTTAGAGATGAGTGTCGTTGTGGGCTAATGCACTGTGCTATAGTAAACAAGGTCATGGTTTGAGGCTTGCCAGGGGTGAATTTTTTGCTGATGTGCATCACTGATACTCAGGATGTGTATGGTAACACCTGTTACTCTTCAGAGCTGAGTGGCCTAGTGGACTAATGCACCATACTGTAATTGACAGCCTCCTGGGTTTGAGACTTGACAGGGCTTATGTGAATCATTGATACTCAGGATATGTTTATGGTAACACCTGCTAGTCTTCAGAGCTCAGTGGAGTAATACACTATGCTCTAGTTGGTAGTGCCTTGGGTTTGAGACTTGACAGGGGTGATTACTTTGCTGATGTGCAGAACAGTGTCAGAAAGACAGAAGGTGATTAAAGCAACTTTAAGTGGGTTTGTGTGACCCACTGCAATGAGGTACAGTGCTTAGCTCCATTTAAACCCACACTATTTCCAAAAAAAAGAAAAAAGGGGCAATAGGAAAGTGGTGAAATGGGGGCAAGCAGGGAGAAAAATAATGGGAAAGGCAGGTAGGGATGTGCAGGACAGGTGTAGGAAATGACCATATCTCTTCCTTTCTTGTACAGCAAAAGCTGTGCAGGTTGTGGACAATTTGAAATTTGGACCCTCACAACCCAGAGTGAGGGGTGTGGGCAACATAATTCTGTTGATTAATTGCTGTAATGATGGATTGTGGGCAGCGTACATGGAGGCAACATGGAGAGCTATGTATAGGGTGATATTTTTTGTGGGACAGATGCCCATTTTTTTTAAGGAGAGAGTGGAATGTTGGGGAAGGGATATAGGTACATGTGGGGAGGTAAGTAGAGTAGGAGAGGTAGCATTTGCAAACAGACAAGACAGACATGACAGCAGACAGGGGCAGTGTATGACACATGGGGGATAAACACCTTGGACGAGGATAGTGTTGTGGAATCAGAGACTGATGTGCCCCCAGATGGCAGCAATGGGATTGAGCTCCCCACCCACTGACAGTCACTACTGCTCCTTCATTGCCCCAAAGGTGGCTGTGCTGCAGACTGGGCATCAGGGCCAGCCTGCCTCTCCAGGTTGGCCAGTATGCCCTCAATCTGGTGCAGGCAGTCATCTAAATGATGCTGGATGATTCTGCACATCATCTCTGATAGCTGTCGATGGATAACCACTCTCTCTGCACTCCCACTCCTGGGGGGAATGGGCCTTATCCCCTGAGGTGGTTCCATCCATAGGCTGTGCAGGACCAGCAGAGGGGGCAGCTCCAGATGCTTGTACTTGGTGCCAAGGCCAGCTGAGGTAGGGTAGGTGGATCACTGGGAACTGGCCTACTCAGTCGAGCTAAGGTGTTGAGGTTTTTCAAAGTGTGTATGTTAGTAATGAAGAGAACATGTGGTTAGTTGTAACAGCATGCCAGAACAAATCACTTAACCCAGTAACATAACATTGCATAGTATATAGAACACAACAATAATTGGGATAGCATTCAGCATTGTAGCAGCATGCCAGTCACAGTTACAGCATAAGGCCAACAAAATAGGTAATTCAACAAGGTATGTTAGTATGCAACCATTGTAATACATAACAATAATAAAAAACAAGGTCCAACAACATTTTGAGAACAATATATGTTAAAAGAAAACCATACCCGATATATAAGAATAATAAATCATGATGCAGATAAGGGGTGGGGCAAGAGAGAAATATATGCCATTACTAACCATATAGGCTATATTGTTTGCAACAGAACTCGCATACTCTACAGGTCTGCCCTTAATTTATCTATACAAGTGTCCTATAGCTTCTGTAGCACCTACATACCTCTCAAGCTATTTGCATGGGACAGTATGGGCCAAACTGTGACACCTACAGGTACACAACTACAGGGGACTATTACATGTCAGAGGATCATATGTGACTTATCAAGGTGTACTGTAAACTGATGTAGTGTGATTTGCTATTGAGGTAAATCAAGTGGCTGTTAAATCTGTGTCCCAAGGATTTGGCAACAGTGATCACAGTCCACAACAGATGACACTTGAGAGACATGTATCATGCACAGTACAGAGAGTTTATGATTATCATGCTGTCCTTGGCAGGCATGGGGGTTAGACTATCAGCAGACATTCACAGACACACCAGCCATACAGCTGTACCAAGACTAAACAGTTTTATTTATTTTAATAACTTGTATTAGTATTGTACTTGTTGACTTTTTATTTACTGCTGTCTTATCACCTTGTTGAGCAATGCTGTCAACACTCTGGTACATCTGGACACACAAATTAGTAACCCATTTGAACAACTACTATAGCCATTTATTTACCTGCAATTCCTGTCAGAGAACATCTGTTAACAATACATGACAGTTTCTATTAATATTTAGTAGCACTTATCCCTAGATTCGAATTCCAGTCTGTGTGTGACAAAATGCATATCATACCTAGCTTTTATCACACTGAGCTATTGAGGCACGCCTAAGTGATGAATGACTAATATATGCCTAGAGCTCACCTGGTAACAGACTGTGACATGGTAATAGAGGTAGAGTGTCATACAAGACTGCATTGACTCTTGAACACACATGCATGAGATTCATGCATGGCTGAGATAGTAGATGAACTGTGTATTAATACTTGGAACATAGGTATAATCATTTAACCCCCAGTGCACAGACCATATTGGAGTGCTGGGTTGCCTACCTGACCCATATACAGTTGCAGATGACATATTTGCTGTCTACAGCTATTACAGTTTCATACTTACCTGCAGCAGTGTAACTAAGTTCAGGAATGCATAGAGCTAAAATGCAATGGTTAACACAAGACAATCCTGAGATAAACACACTATTATATCTTATCCATTACTATTCTAGGTTCATATCTTAGTCCAGAACAGATATCATAATGTGTTATAATTGTAGTACAGCTCAACATCTACATTTTAGCAAAACAGTTCTTTATCAGCTAACCTTCAGTCACTTCATGGTATTATTCCCATGTTTACTTCACAGCACTTGTAATACTTGATCTGACCAACAGCCCAAAATACACATATTTTGCACAATGCAGCTTTATTTGGGGTGACATGAAACAGTGATTGGTATACATCTAACAGTCTTTATTGATGAACACTTTAGATAATGCAGGTCTTACAATACAGCTGTTATTCCACAAGTTATGCAGTAGTAAGTTTATGGCCTTAATAAGGAATACAGGTGAACATTATTTTATTAACACAGTGAATGCAGATGAACTTTATTTCCTTAAAGTTATGAATGTAGTTGAATTAATTTCCTTAACATTATGAATGCAGTTGAACTTTATTACTTTAGCATTATTAATGCAGTATAAACTTTTATTTCCTTAATGTTATTAATGCAATAGTAACTTTCTTCCTTTAACATTAGCAGGTTTCATGCTTTCATCTGTATTGAACTGTACCTGGCATTACTCACTTATATCAACCCAGATCTATGACCACATTCATTACAGTACAGTCAAGACAGAATATACCTACTGGCAGTCACTACTGTAGTCTTTCTTATTTATATTACTATAGACTACCAGATATATCTGTACTCACCACACTCATGGCACAACCTGGCCAGGTGCCCTTCGTGAGCCTCCAGGTTGTGAGCCTGCTCCTCTACAGCTGTGAGGAGAGAAGAACACCATTATGTGTACCTGTCTATCACACATGCAGATTAGTTATTGGAAAAATAATGCTAGCAATACGTACACACTGGTGGGACATTCGTATCTCTATTGTCTTTGATCCAAGTAGCCAAAAGATCACTTTCATATGCTTTAGGTCATCAAAATGGTGACACATCTGCTCACCTGTGTGGAGGATACCAGTTGCACTGGTGAGGTCACGTGCCTGCTGGTCCCAGGCCTCCAATTTGCATTTTGACCCCTGGTAATGGCCCTGCAACAGCCGGATGTCATGGTCTTTTACAAGGAGTCCAACCATGACCCTGGACTCCTGAATGCCCTACCATTGCAGCCGGAAGCGCACACCCTCTCCAACTCCTGCCATATTCTCTGCCAATATCAAACTCCAACAGATTCTGGCTGTATTCCTACCTGTTGTACTTAAATAAGGCTGTTTTCCCATCCTTTATTGCCATTGGGCCATTTTTAAAAATGCGGCACTTGCTTAGCACCATGCAAACCTTTTCAAATCTGCCGAGCAGTGCTTAAACTGGCAATGCTTACAAAGCTTAGTGGTGCACAAGCCAGCTTAGCTGAGCTGAGAACTGCTTAAACAGGGTTTGCTTAGCAGTGCCCAAATCAGTTAAGCAGAGCTGTGTGCCGCTAAGCAGTGTTAAAACTGGTACTGTTTAAACACTGCTTGGCTTGGCTTAGCAGTGCATTGCAGAGCTTAGCTAAGAGCAAACCAGATTAAAAAAAATAACAAAAATTAAATTATTTGTTCATTACTATTACTTTATTATTATGTATAAGCATTGTACTTCTATATTTCCTGACCTTATGCATTTTAATTTCTTTAACCTGGAGTGTTATTTTAGGTATTGTAAACTTGTGTAACTAGATCTTTTCTCCTCGGGTCTCCACTGATAATGGGCTTTTAGCCCAGCTGGACTAACCCAGTAACAAATGTCAATACATACATCAATAAAAAAAATGGTAACATATTGCTATCAAATATAAAAGTTGAATGGTCTGTCTGTGTATTCGAACCATGCACTTACTCCACACAGGGCCATGACTCTAACCATTCAGCTACATGGATATTTTCAGAGCTCCTATACATCTCTATATAGCTCTGAGCTACATTTAAGCACTGCTGAGCACCTTGCCGCACCATGCAAATGTGCTCAGCTATGCTTAAACTTGACCTTTGTATGAAAATTAAAAGTAACCCATTTCTATTTTTAGATGTCTTGCATGTGTCCGTTGCTAAGTACTGTGCTGCACTGCTCAAACACAACAAAAATAAATAAATAACATAACATAATTAACTTTAATATTTAAGTGCCATCTGGCACTTTAAAAGTGCAGGGGGTATGTTACTCATCTCCGGACACTGTAACACATCCCCTACACTGATTCTGTAACCGTGTTACATGGCTCTCTCTCACTAGTGTGCCTTCATTAATATGCAAGGCATGCTGCCAAGGGGGATCTACAGACATGGCTATGGTACCCTCCATGTAGGCCTTCCACTATTCCTACACAGAGTTTATTAAATCCCCACCAATATTTGCATATGTATTTATCCCACAATATCTTAATAATAGGATAAAAATGGAGTATTACCCATTATTTACAGCTGAAGTTATAGTCTAAAGAATGACAATGCTATGTTTATTTCAATGTTAGTTACACATAAAGGTTTCTGGAAAGCAGATCTAGACAAAGGTACCTTGAAGTTCTGTTCATTTGATGCTCTTTTATGAAGTTACAAATTCTGTAGACTTCGGCTTAGTGTTATTCAAAACAAGAGGTGTGACAAAGAACAATTGTACAAGTAACTGAAGACTTGTGAGGTGTTGTAAACATAACAGATATGCTCTAAGTGCAGGGATAGCAACAGCAATAGTAAAACAGGAGATGATAAAGTTGCTAAAAGACTGAGACAGCATTGTTTCAAGTTAAGAGTAGATATAAAATAAACTTGATTAGCACCTCTGAAATGCGTGGGTTATAGTTTAAGGACAAGTCACCTGTAACCTGATCTAGAAAACATTAGACTATTGTGTAAATGCCCAAACTAGAACAAGCCCTCATTATGTTTTTATGAATGATGTAACACGTCTCAGATAACTGCACTGATGAAAAGCATTGGTGAAGACATAGGATTGGAGCTAAGAAAAGAGTTTCAAGATTTTCTAAAAACTAGTTACAGTTGTTTCAACAATAAAGTGCTAGGATGTGAATAAATTAGTTGCGCTGCAAATAGGGGACAGTAAGGATGGTACTGGAACTGTGATCATACCAGGGAATATTACTTGGTGGGTCAGGGACATTTACAAATGCATAATGAAATATATTTGTAAAGAAAATGAACTATTAAACATGATGTATGGCTACAAAAGTTCATCATTCTATCTCTTGTAAAGAAGCCAAGGTGCAAAAGATTGTAAATCCTTCCAAAGCATATTCAGAATGTTTGTGTTCAGGAAACCACTGTGGTCACAATGGATGTAACATAATCTACAGAAGTATGAACTGAAAGGGAAATTATTACTAGAAGAAATCAAGAGATTCCAGGGTAATACTGCAATTACCAGAGGAAGGAAAAAAGAAAAATAAATGTAGAAGGCTAATAATACTGACTTAGAAATTTCAGTGAAAGATGTTACAGTGAAATGATTGCCAAAAAAGTCATCAGTCATCAGTAAGTAAAAAAAAAATCTGTCTTATTTTTCTTTCAAGGAAGAAAAAAAATTGTCTCCAGGCCTTGATTTTAAAAATGGTGAAATAATCTTCCATAAGCAACTGAGAAGACAACAGCTTGAGAGGACTTGTGAGTCACGTCTGGGAACATCACAGTACAAAGAAACAGCATTTTTCTTGCTAATTTCTTTATTTGTTTCATTTCAGAGAAACAATGTATCTTACATATGAATTACTAGTTTAAATTCTGTGAATTTATCAAACTGGCAGACACAACAAGGGCAATAACTATATATTCAAGGAGGGGATACATGATGTTCTCATATCTAATGATGGTTCACAATAGCTAAGTCACAAATTCAAAAGTGTTATGTATGAGTGACAACTCAGATACAGAACTGCATTCTGGGGCCCAGACACCATCACAACAGTCCTCAACTCTTGTGTCTCATAATGAGTATAATTATAGAGATATGAGTAGCTCACCATACTTGGATGAAGAGCCCTCTCATTCAGATATCCATGTCCCATCACCTGCTGACCAACCATATCTGCAACAGATGGTTGAGGCTGTGGTGGAGAATGCTATCAAGTATCACACATGCCAATGCCCTGGTCAGATACAATAGATTCATTGAAGTAGCAGGTCTTGTCCATTGGACCACCTAGCAGTTCTTACATGGGATCATCAGCAGTTGATGGTTCTCTGTAGGTAGCACTCTGGACAGACCTGGCCAACATCTCAATCTAATGTTTAGGTGTCATGATCTCCCTTCCAAGAGTGTCCTGCCACATGTTTCGTGCATGGTCTGGTTGTTCCCACCATCCTGTGTCTGTCCTATGTATGAATGTGTGGAACCCTTTTCACCTCATCCTTCTGTGGCACAACCAACCTTGTTCATCTAGACTATTTTATGTTTGTTTCTTCAAATGCACTGACCTATATCTACTTTCCAAACCTAGTCTTCCCACATATAGCATTCCCCCTATCCCTTCCATCTTGATATAAATAAGGTTTTTGTCCCCAAACCAAACTGTATCCCACCTTCCATCCCACCAACTACAGTGTTATGCATTTTGCACTTGTCTTTCTCTCTGCTTATTCTCTCCCCTTTCGCACTATCTGATCCCCCTTTTCTCTATACTATAATAGTGGTAATAGTGGCTGTGTGATACATGACATGTCTTGGACTGGCTTTGATTGCCTCAGATTGCCAGACACATTTATTGTGTAAGGACTAACATTATACTATCACAGTACTTCATAAACCAAGTCAGCTTCTGCTATATAGGTATGCTTTGCATGGTCCCATTGCTCTGCTATGCTCTGTAATACATGAGCCACATAATTCACAGCAGTTGTTACTTTTGCTCCTGGTTGTTATTTAAGAACTGGTTACTCTGAAGTGCTAGGGGCTTGATATCTGAGTAATGAGCATGTCTCATGCTGAGAACCAGTGTCTTCTTGAGCAGACTTTTCATAGCAGAACAGTGCATCTCTATGAACCCCAGCCTTAGTTTTATTTTTGTCCTACAGTTGGAATACTCAGCTATCTGCAAATAAACACTATACAAATTATTTTGTTATATCTTCCTTTCTTTTATAAAACATGCCTCTGTATATCTGCTTCCAATGTCTCTTCTCTGCCCCAGCCCCTTGTCCTCAGAATACAACCTTGCAACAATAAGTAGTTACCAGTGTGTCATCTTGACAATAATTGTACAGATAAATGCACTCATTTCTTTTCTACACATTTGCTGTTTAACAACCACTGTTAAATGTCTTGACGAAATGGAATGTGAAAAGTCTGATATATTAACTCTTACAACACTGCATTGATAAAATCCAGCCAACACATAGTTTAAATAGCAATTTTTATTTATTAAGTATAAAATTTTGCATGAGTTATTTATGCACTATAACAATGCTTTGGGAGGCATAAGATTTACATGTATATATTATAAACCTTTACAATCTGAAGAGTTTTTATTTGTTAGTTTGTTTAGTTGGTTGTTTGTCTGTTTATTTATTTATTACAATTGGTAACTGGATTGGTGAGCTGGTCAACAGACTGTTTTCAGCCACAACCTAGGTCCAACACTCAAACATTAGGAGACACACATAGAGATGCAGTAGATATTATAACACATATAAAGCAGAAACAGTTACAACATAGTTTGCAGAAAATGCAATTGGCTATTTACATTAAAAAGTAATTATTTATCTACAATAATCAACAAAGAGATTACAGTAAGTACAGTTCACATTACATGGCATTACAGTACAAATGAAGTTACACAAAACACAGGGATATATAAGCCAAGCTGTTTAAGATACTTGAAGTAGTAGTTAATAGCCTGTCCCCGAAGCAAGTGCAGTGTGAATTTTTGATCATGTTTTTTTCAAGTTGCTCTTTGAATTAGTCTGTGGTATTTTCTTATCTAATTTCTGTTGATATGTTATCCTATATACAGCCAGTTTAGAAAAACCCTTTCACCCACTGCTGATTTAATCTGGGTTGTATTAGGGTTAGTGATTCATCTTGGTCTGCCCCCCACACACTTCCAAACTAAATATACCAACTCTGAGATCACTCAACAGTACTGAAATGGCAAAATCCGATGAAGAACCAAGGGAAATCTTTCCCTGCGTTAAATCGGCAGTTTGCTGTTTTTTGCTTTCGATATTAGAAAATCGATGTTTAGGTGTTCAGTCTCCTAAACATTCGATCTTCTAATATAGACCCATTGAGAAAGAAGCATAACCAGACATTCCTGTGGTGAATAACTCAAGGACGATAACACAGAATGGCCATAGAGGGTGAGGTATACATAAGTTCTGAAATAACGTGGTCCAGTCAGAGATAAGACTGCATAATGAAGCCTTACAACTTGGAAAACAACAGCTACTGGACAGCTGAGCCAAATATACTATAAATGATCAAATGGGCTAGGAACATTAGCTTGCAGGTAGTGTGTCTGATGCCATTTAAGTCCACATTCGCATCAAAGTGCACCATAGGTTCAACATGGGTATAGCAAGGAGTCTATACAATGGCTCCACAACATAGTGCCAGTCTATGTTATAATATATATATGGGTAAGAAATGAGAGACAGGATAGACAGAACGATGAAAGACTAAGGAGAGGAACATATATAACAATGCAAAGGAGGAGTATCGTGGGGATGGAGGAGAAAGATTTTTTTCCTGAAGAAAGTGCACATGTAGAAAGGAGGTATAGAGCAGTAAGCAGGTCCAAGAAATATGAAATACAAACAAAAGACCAGCAAGGAGGGTGGTGACACATAATGTGGGAAAAACAATGGAGAGATGCAGACTGACACTGGATGGGCAAATTGTGATAGGAATGACTAGACTACAAACAGGGGATGGGGTGTGACACATAGAACAGGAAAAAAATGATGAGGGAAGGGATAGGGTGGGTCTTGATGGCTTGCTAAGCCAGTCAGGGAATTGACCTATAAGCTGGTCACACTGACATCATAGGCTGGTTCCACCTCTGTGGCCTGATGCTCATGACCAACCAGGTAAATGATGCTACCACTTATATAAGGAGACACTCTGGGGTGCTAATGCAGGCATCAAGCTACCAGTTCACCTAGCCCTGAATAGCCAGTGAAAACCATGTTGCCTGATTCAGGAGTCCCATCTGTAGCACCATCTCCTGAGTAGCGTATGCCCCCCTCTATTGGATAAGCAAAAAAGAGGCCACTGGAGTGCCTTTCAGGTCACCTTTCACAGGCTGACCTTTGTCTTAGTGCAGACAGGCAGCTCTGGGGGATTGGTGGGCACCCAGCAGTTGGCTTGGTGGCTGGTGCAGATAGTGGTGGCCAAGGCCTCACCTCTGTCTGCTCCATGGCCAATCCTCAAGAAAAACAAAAGTTAGTGGTAAAACATCAAAATAACAAAGCAAAATAATAAAAATCAATATAAACATGAGAAAAATAGCAGAACATAAATAAAAAAAATGTTAGCAATATGTGGCATAATTTTTAAGGGTCCTGAAATGGAGAAAATAAATCCACCAAAGCAACAGACTTCAAAGGCTCTGTAATTTTTATATAAAACAAATTATAAGTACACCACCCCAAGTGTAAGTAGTGCAGTTTAGTGCAGTAATGTAGTACCTGGAGGGAAAGGCATCTAGCAAACAATGAATACCAAAGGAAATTTATTTTTCTACCTGGTCTTTAAATCTAAAGCCAGCATAACTCTAGTGCAGGAAACGGATTTATTATCAGAACAATGAAATTCTGCAGTTAAGAAAAAATGGATTACATCTATTATAGCCTCTAGCAAAAAATATGAACAGCTCAGGGGTAGCTATCACAGTGAAAGAGAACTTCCCCCAGGAAATCAAAAGCTATGACTCAGATACTGATAGCAGATGGTGTTATATAATATTCTGCTGTCCACACCTAGACAAACCTATTCTATTATTAAACCTATACACCCTCTCCACCAAACAACACAAATTTATTATGTCTATTTACAAAATCATCTCTTCCTTTCCTAACTATTATTATATTCTAGGTGGAGACTGGAATTCTAGTCAAGATTCACTAACTGACAGAACAAATTCTAAAACCAAACATAACAATCATGCCTCTTTAGCCATAGTGGAACTCAGAAATGACTTCTATTTATTTGATCCCTATAACTCTCAGTCCAATAATACCCCTGATAATACATTTACTTTTTACTCACACTGCTACAAGATGTAGTCCAGGTTGGATTTTTTCCTCATTTCTAATATCCTGCTCAATTTCAACATTCTATTTCATACTTCTCAGATCACTCCAAGATTACTCTAAGTATTGACTGGTCTAAAGACCTAACTGTTAAAAATAGAGGCCACAGCTGGGCATTTAACTCTAATTTACTAAACAACAACGATATTATACAGGAAGTCGAATGTACCCTCAACCAAGCCTTGATCTCTATCTGTGTTTGACATCTATTTGGCTTCCATTAAATCCATGATCAGAGGCACTCTCATCAATAAAGCATCATATTACACAAAAAATGTATCTCTCCCAAGAATCTTCTATCAAAAATAAAATTAATAAGCTTGAGACCCAACTCCAATCAACCTTCAACCCTGTATCTGAAAAGCAATTAATCCATCTACAGAAAAAGCTCCTGGACCTCAATAATAAAAACTTATCTTTTCATGAAATAAGAACTCTAACAAACTACTCAGAGTGGTCTCACCTGCCCTCAAAATTCCTCGCTAGATTAATCAACAAAAACAAACTCTCCTCAAGTATAAAGAAATATTTTACCAAGGGAAGAGCTACCATAAAAACCAAGATATTGTTGATATTTTGAACAAATCTATAGTGGTTCATATAGTTTCCCCAACCTTCATTCAAATAAATCAGATATAGAATCTTTTGTGAACCAACTTACTTTCCCTAAATTTAGCCTTGAACAACAAACAATCCTATCATCCCCCATTACCCTACAAGAAATAATCATGGCTATCAACAAGGTTAAGCCCGATAAAGCCCCAGGTCCTGATGGCTTTACTGCAGATTTCTACAAAGCTTTTAGTCAATAAATATCTATCTTTCTTCTCCATCTATTTACTTATATTATTCACAATGGAATAAAAGAGTTACACTTAAATGCCTCTCAAGTGATTTTTATCCCTAAATCCAATTTGGATCTTAAAAACCCTTGGGATTATAAGCCCATCGCTCTCATCAACCTCGACATGAAGATCTACGCATCTATCCCAGCTAACAAAATGAAACCTATTGTCCCAACCATTATCTCTGTAGATCAATCAGGGTTCGCTCAGAATAGACAAACCATTAATCACACTCTCCTCCTTGATGCCCTCTTAACCCTATCTACCATTACTCACAACCCTATATATACTCTGGCTATTGATGCCTCTAAAGCCTTTGATATATTGAATGTAGAATTCCTCTTATCTACTCTTCCTAGATTCAACTTTCCTCCAGCTTTCATACAATCTATTAAAACTCTATACTCTAACATCTATACTATATTGCATATTAACAACAACCTTTCTTCTCAAATTGATATTAAAAATGGAGCCAGACAAGGCTGCCTAATGTCTCCCTATCTAATTAACATTTATATTGAACCTCTTTTCCTTCTAATTACTCAAAAAACCTTTCACCATATTCCCACCCTCTTCAATACTAAAATTCCATTTTCAGCTTTTGCTTATGAGCTTAACCTTTATTACTCCCTCCCTAATTCTGACCTTCCAAAAATAATAGACTCAATTGATAAATACTCGAGACTCTCCAACTATAAAATAAATTTATAGAAATCAACCATCTTCCCTCTGAACCCTTTCTGCCGATTTCCTATCTGCCCCCACAAAATCAAAATTAACCACTCTTTACAGTACCTAGGTATTTCCTTTCACCAAGACCCCAACCACATCTACTCAAACAATATTTCCAAACTAAAATCTAGCATCCAACAAGATTTGAACAGATGGGCAAAATTACACCTTCAATTTCTCGCCAAAGCTGCTATAAACAAAATGAACATTTTACCCGTCTACTTTAAGTCTTCAATGCTTCTAACATAATTATTCATAACAAATTTTTTAAAGCTCTCCACTCATCTTTCTCCAAATTCCTATGGTCCCACAAATCAGTCAGAATTAGCTATAGTAGACTTACTCGCCCAAGAGACAAAGGTGGCTTAAGTCTACCTCATTTCAAACTTTATTATGATATTATAAATAGTAATAAGATAGTAACAATATCCGATTATGCTCCCAATTAATCTACCTGGTCCCCTACATGGGTAAAATTATACTATAACTATATTAAAACATTCAGCTTCAGTTCCAAAGCTCTCCCCTTTCTTAATACAGAAAACCTAAAAAACTTCAAACTACACCCAACCATTAAACATAAAATGACTATTATTCAAAAAATGCTCAAATCACTAGAACTGTTCAATACTTTCAATACCTTGCAACCAATCCATCTCAACCCCAACCTTAAAATGAACAATAAAATGATCAGCCATGATAAACACCCCCTTATCAGATAGTTAACCATAGCAGATCTCTTCCCTCTCAAAAATAATTCACTATTTGATATAAGACTACACATGTCTCTACACAAAAGTTATACAATCATCTTGAGACAAATATTTGACCTTTGTTGTAACACCTTGGAAGATACTTCTCTAACTCTAAATGATATTAAAGCCTGCAAATACATATGGAACCTCCTTATATTAGAAGAAGATGATTTCTAATTCATACAAGCTTATTCTTTCTATCCAAACCGAAAATTAACTAATATTTTCAAACTACTGGAAATACCAAGATCCCTCTATTTCTCCTAACCAAATCTCCCAAGCTATTCAACTTTCCTCGAAACTTATTCCCCTTAAAAAATTTAACTATACTCAACTTATGCTTTTAAGCAATGTGTACCTCACCCCTGCTATACTCTCAAAAATCTATCCTTCCTCCTCCCCCCTCTGTGCCCACTGTACCAATCACAACACTGATTTGCTCCATATTTTTTGAGTTGCAAATGTTCTTACAGACTCTGGTGCTCCCTTAGAGTACAATTGGAAAAAATGGAATATGAGAAAATGACTCTGTCTTGGGAATTCACAATATTACATATCCCTCCTACAGGACTATCCAAGTGTCAGACTCATATTTTAATAACATTATTTTCCCATGTCAAACTCTGTATCACCTTTAACTTGAAGGATAGATCCCTACTCACTTGGGACAGATTTAAACAACTTGCTATCAAACACTTACTTGCCCACAAATATCTGAAATACACCCAAAGACTAAGTACACACATTACTGAATATTGGAATACTTTATTTGAGCTCATTCTAGATTAAACTCTGCTAACTTATCTCTTATGTTGGACATAAGGCGTATTTGTAAATAGTTATTTGTTATACAAAGCTTATGTATATCCATGTTGTTTTGATTGTGCAGTGTATGTTACTATTTTATATTCTAATATGAAAATTGTTAATAAAAAGAATTATAAAAAAAAAAGAATACCAAAGCAACTCAACTACTCACTGCTGTGGTACACAGTGTATTAAAGTAATACAGTAACACCAGCAATATATTAGTATTACTTTGCCTTGTGGAGAGCCTGTCCTGCCTTCTCTAACAGGTCATCCCATTCAGCTCAATCTCATGAGGGAGTAAAAACATAACAAACAGTACTCAGAGCAGCATATCACTGACAGCAGAAGGCCATTGCAGCTACAGGGTGCTAGGTGTAATACACAGTGACACCTCATTATACTTTCGCTGGCTCTACTCATCAGAGCAAATGATGTCAGCAGCATCAAACACTGCTCTGCCAAGCTATGCTAGACATCCACTTTATACAGGGAACCTTCATATTCTTCTAGCAGTGGCTTGCTATGATACCTATGGAGCAGTTATAAAAATATCTTGTATTCATTGCCAGAGTCACAATCCTGCTGAAGACATGTCCACTTCTCAGGACAAGTCCAGGAACTAAAATAATTGCTGGAATGCTAGACTGCATTTAGCGACACATCACAGCAATGTGATTCTAATCAATAATAGCACAATGCATGTGGTCAGTAGCTTGAAGACAGGTGACAGTAGCATGGCAGGCTCCACAGATATGCAAACCCTTCATGACTTCTCAATCCATACATGAGGGAAAACAACATTAATAAGACAAAATAGGGGTGCTCAGACACAATTGCTATAAATCACACAATTAGTATAATATTACTGGTACTGGGCACATTTAGCATGATAAAAATAAAGTCAACATTTTGTAAGTGACTTCTTTACAGAGAACCAGAATAATGTGGATACACTGACATTTAGGGAAACAGACAGTAGACGGACAGCTAATAATGGACCTTAGAACTGGATTCATCACTCTTGGCATTGATAGCCAAAGCCACAGTTAAACAGCAATGCAGAGTGTGTGGTGACACTGTACAGGCCATAACAGTGAGCTCAAACTGACAGGACATGAGGAATGGGCAGGGCAAGTAATAAACCTGTAGTTGGAGTTCATCCAGCCAGACCAAAGGGAATAGGCAAGATAGGTTGCAGTCTTGTAGTTGGTATATCTAGACATTGCACAAGGAATAGGCAGTGCAGGTTGCAGTTTAAAGGTGAGTGTGCATCCAGACAGGATGCAGGGACACCAGTAAGGCTCTATCTCAGCCTTGCCATGAAGGTGTCTACACACGTACAGACAGACTGATAGGCTACAGGGCATGGCAGTTATCAATATAGTTCCAAGGGATTGCATGCATGGCTCACATGCTCACAGTTCCAGCACTGTGGCTTAGAGAAAGAAAAGTTACATTATAGTAGCATGCAATGCTAAGACCACCACATGATTGTTGGGGGCAATTTTAAAACAACTGTTAAATGAGATAACTGAGATGGACTGCCACACATATAAACACTGGTCCACATGTGTAACCCACCAGTGTACATGAACTAGCATGGAACTGAAGAAATGGCAATGGTAATGCCTAGAGAAGTTTACCACACAGGAAACAGACTCATTAGTACAGGCCTTGCACACACATGACAGGTGTATCCTTGTGAAAGGTAAAGCAGACAAGACCTCCTGGGGCCAGGTGTAGCAGGGACTGGTGCAGGACATAAGTGCAGTGGGCAGCCATAATATGGCATTGCAACAAGTGTGTCATAGGATCACTGATATGATATAAAATGCTGAGACCAAGGCACAGGAAATTGGCAGAATCAGCATGACTACTGGGGTTGGACCAGGAATAAAGAGGCATCTCACAGACATAGAGGAGTTCCAGGTATTCATTGAAATGAACACTGAAACCTTGCTCATATCTGATGGCAGATCAGATGTGGGAGCTGGATTGGTAAGACTGCCCAAGTGTTTCCTTAGGATGGTTCAGGTGATTAGTGGTGTATATCATTCCTATAGAACATCTGACATGCACCTGTGCATGGTTTTCTCAGACAAACACATCTGCATTTAGGTCATCCAGTGACATCAGTGCTGCAACTGAGACAACCTGCTCCACAAGATACATAGGTTCCATAGGCTTTGTATGGGATTGACATGTAGCAGACTGACTGCTACATGGTGTTGAGAGTGACAAATGTTTACTAATATTGTCACCGGTATGTTATATTTATGTATTCAAATGTTCTAACAGGAGACAACCAATGCAACAGGTCAGCACATGCCTGATTTCAGTGGGTCTCAGGGGATGGATGATGGTGGCAACATCCATAAAGTTCAGTCTAATGACACAGTGGCATAGTCAGCAGTGTTAACAGTGGTTTACCCACTCACATCACCCACAGTTGAGAGGGCTGTGGAGGTCCAGAATGAACCTCCAGCATAACCTGCGTTTAGTAAAGGCCACCCATCAAATGCCAGCCCCACCACTAATACACAGATAGAACAACCAGTGACAGCAGCACTGCCTCCAGACTATGCACACACTGCATTTGAGAGAAGAATGTAGTTGGTCGCCACTGCCATGACTCCAGAGCATTGCATGACTTAGACATTACTCTTAGCATCAGCCAGGAGATTTGCAGGTCAGTGATCCAGGCACAGACAACCACTAATTAGATCATCTCAGAGATGCCAGGTGCACTACCTGGTCTGTGTAGAGACCTACAAACCATTGCCGAAAGGAGAAACATTCTGAAGTGCATACAGAGGGACATAACATTTAGCAAAATTAATCCTAGATGTGGTGATATGGTGATCTAGTTTGCGTTATTGGTACATCCTTGTAGCTCTAGAGAGCTAGCTGCTATGGTTTTGACAGGGGAAGATTGCACACTTCAGGACAATATACCAGGCTAACACAGATGGTACACATCTTTCTGCAAATTATTTCATAGTCTATTCTCTACACAAAGGCAGGCCATCTATAGATCATCTATAGAACTAGGTAACTACAGTCCCATAAGCCTCACTATTTTCATATGCAAATCCCTGGATAGAATTATTTTGAAAATGATAAACAATAGCATAGGAAACCTTCAGACACAGGAGAAAGCCCAGTTTGTTTTGGTCAAGGGCAGTTCGGTTTTGTCAAGGGCTGCTCATGCATACTCATGCTATTGGACTAGGTTCATAAGTTGGTACTACACTATCAGCCCTAGGGCCTATACAAGCCTAGCCATAGCAATTCCCCTGGCTATTTCTTCCCACAATATTTACTTCCCTGGACCCCTGTCTAGCAGGGTGACTGATGTGATCCCCAGGGTGAATTTCCTATCTCCCATTCAATCATCAAGGTTCCTTTTGAAGAGGACCAAAGATGCGCTCTGTTTGACATGTATGGGCAGTCTATTCCAGAGTCTGGGGAGTCTCTGGGTCAGGAACCTATCCCTCCAGCATGTTTTGTTCATTGTGATGACAAGGGTTAGATCCCTGGAGTGTGTGTCTCTAAGAGATCGGGATTTCTTTAAGTGTAGCATGTCGAACAGCTCTGGGTTTGACATGGCCTTGTATGTTAAGCAGAGATCGCCTCTGAGTAGATGATATGCAACAGAGTACAGGTGAAGTTTTTTAAATGGTCAGCATAGGGCATCTGCTTTAGGCCTGTGACTAATCCTATATCCAAAGTCCTGCAAAAAAATTCATGGACATAATAAACAATTACATATGAAATCTTCAGACTGGATCCAACCCAGTTTGATTTTATCATGGGCAGGTCGTGCTTACTCAGTCTGATAGAAAAGTATCATATGCAAAGCCATGGAAAATTTTATCATGGAAATGATAAACAATGGCAAAGGAAATGTTTAGACACTAGATCAAACCCAGTTTGTTTTTGTCAGGGACTGGTCATGCCTAATCACCCTGGTGGACTTCTTCAAGAAGGTCATCAAAGCAATGGGTGAGGGCAAAATACTGCATACTGTTTGCCTTCACTTGGCAAAGCATTTGACACAATACCTTACTCTGGAATTCACAAAATTGGGTATAAACTCGTACATCATGCACTGGATAGGACTCGAGCAGTTAGGATAGGGGAGTTGTCCTCCACGAAGACACCAATCACTAGTGGACTCACTTAAAGCTGTGCACTGGGTCCACTCCTTTTTGACATTTACTTATCTGAAGTGATGACCAATGTCAATGGCCTCTGTCTGACGAAGTGAAGTATGTAGATGATTGCAAATTAGGTGCAGTCATAGAATCCCCCAATGACCAAAATGCCCTCCAAGAAGGCCTGATACAGACTAATAACTGGTATTAGAGCCATGGTCTAAAACTCAGTGCCAAGAAATGCATAATAGGATCCTTTGAGAAGACAGTTATCTCTGGAGACTAGCATTTGATAATACACCCCTAAGAGCAGACCCAAATGGCTAGTGATTTGGGAACACATGTACACAGTAACTTTGGCCTTTGACCATCATATGTCTACAGTAGTAAGGAAATTATTCCACATAGAGCAACTATATGGTATCTAGGTCCAAGGCTGCCACTGTTCCACTCTACTCATCCTGTCTTCCTACTCTTATGGACCTGTTGTGCATCAACATCACAAATACCATCATAATTACTTTATCTAAGGCCTTGTCTACAACATAAATAGGACATGTTTGGGGAACAAGTATATTGGCTCAGAGGCTACTTCTCCTCTGGAACAGGCTTCCTATCCATATGAAGCAGAATTCTTCCCTAGCCCAATTTAAAAGTAGCTTGGACCAGTGGATAGGGAATCAAAAATGGTCTGGCATATATGTCTTTAGTAGACAGAGATAGTCTGCAAATGTTTGAACAAACCACAAGAGCAGGATACAGGATACAAAGATTTATTCCGGTACCTCGGCCCAACAGCCTTCAAAGGAATAAACATCAAGTCTCCAGGTGCAGTATATATATACACACACTGGTGCTACCCAACAATTAAACAATTAAAGACAATTGAATACAATTGAGAAGAAATAGAACAACTTACAAGAATTAAAGAGACAAACACAATCTTAGAGCCACTAGCAACTGAAATACATAAATTGCTTATCAAAATTACTATTAAATATTTAAATTCACTTCTAAATTCAAACCACGAGGTTTTAAAGTGCAAGATATGCAGCTGACTGCATTGCATACAAGTATACAAAGAAGTGTCAATAGTCTACATACAAATGAGTATGAGTGTGCAAATGATGGAAAGAGATATGAAAGAATGATTCAAAGTCATAACATGGTGCAGTGTGTCAAAGAACTCATCTATTCTGTACATCAGGTTTCTTCTGTGTAAAGGAGCTTGAATAGTGATATGGTGTTAGCAACTGAAGCAACTACAGATTACAATAGGGTTTGCAGCCTCCTTTGGAGCCAGTGTCCACAACACAGGGCATCACCCCCTCCTCTCTGCAGACTGATTCAACAGTGAGTGCCTAACATACAATCATCAAAAAACCTTGACATCCTTGACCAGTACCACATGGTTTGGGACACCATATGGGAGTTAGTATTTGCATATTGTCCACATACAGAATTAAGAAGGATGTTAGGCCACACTTCTCTGTGGAAACAAAGTTATATGCAGTATTAACCATCCATGCTCCAGGAACCTTTCTGTATATTACAGAGACATATTATGAATTCAACAGGCATCTGCCTCACAGATCCTGCAATATTTCCTTGACATGATGCTCCAGCATCTGGAGAAATATACATCGTTCCAGTGGATATCAGAGGAGAGGAGCAATACCACGCAAGTGATTTACCACTTAACTATTTTCCCTGAGCCCTTGGGAGATACTAATATGAACACAATTGCTATTAAGACCCTTCTTTCTCCAGACTTTGTTCAGTGCTTCAACCAATAAAATATGTGCTCCATCAGCTACCAGGTACTGTGCAATGGATAGAATATTAAACACAATGTGTCTGTGTACTATCCTGGTAATTCCCATGACTCTCTTACCTGACATATGTGTGGCTTCTACCAAGCTTTCAAGTGAGGTGACTTCCCAAAGAATCATCTATTTGGTATGTGCACACATTGATTAAAATATATACCAGTATATATTGTTCCCATTCAATCATTCACATTGCTGTGCATTGCAAGTGATGTTTGATATGCCTTGGACCAAACCAATTGCTGTGCGCGTGTGTGATGCACAGCCAGAAAGTACCACAAACAAACACAGTTGGCCAGCAAGTTGCAGTTGTATAAAATTTAACCAGCCTAAGACAGATGGTGGAAATTCAGACTTTAATTCCCAAATTAACAAACCGGTTTCGGCATAAGCATGCCTTCTTCAGTGTAAGAGTAACAAACATCCTTGCTGGCCAGTTGTGTTTGTTTGTGATATGTCTTGGAACCATCCATGATAACCTCCATCTAAATCCATCAGATCATGGCTGAGAAGGCTTATGACACCATGCATTCAAAGACAGGGAAATTTTGTGGTGTGCACTATGCTAGATAATGTCATAGTACACATGCGGACAAAACAGCACAGAAACATGGCAGTACTACCTGAAAGACCTGTCACAACAGTAGAGTTGGAGTCAGGTGCAATGTCGTCAGGAAAGGACTGCAGAAGTACCCCATGGAAGACAGAGGTGAGTGCAATACACTGCAGTATTGGCAAACCGGCTGTATCTAGTTCACAACTATGAGTGATGATATAGGCAACAGAATACAACTGTTGCATGTGATATTTCTCTCAGGCTTTGCAAAACAGTGCTTTACAAATGGCCATACTGTGCATCAGTCACTATCTTCTCCACACAGCTTAGAGTTTGGAGAGAGCACAGTCATCATTATTTGCACGGGTAAGGTGGGGCACAGAGACAGGTTACAGCAATCCTATCACATGTTTAAGAGCTTTGGGAGGTTGAGGTAATAGCCACTCACATGAGAGGAGTCAGGGATCACATCCTCCAGTGGCAAGGAGTAGCTGCCATGTTGCCCACATTGACCAAGTGTATTGTGTTAATTTGCTATTTTATGGTTTGATGAAGTGTGCTGAAGGGATGGTGTAGCATTTCAAAGCATATATAGAAATTCCATTGTGATGTCTCCTGTTGGTGTTGATAGATGCACAGTGTCTACAGGCTGGAGGTGACCACAGATATGGGTAGCACTTTTCTGGCAAGCTGGGGATAGGATAGTGTCACTTGGGTTGGGAGGGTGGCCTAATGGTTAAGGTGTTTGCCTTACAAACACAAGGTGCAGGATTTGAGTCTCACAAGGGATAATTGGCTAGGCTTAAAATGGCTTGTAAGGGCAGTTAGCCTAGTACTAACCTATGAACCTATGAACCTATGAACCTATGTAGAACTTCATGTTCTAGAATGGGATGGATGGTGAGGCATGCTGAGTGGGGCCCAAGAAGCATCATTTGTCACAACGGTGAGACCAGATATATGCAGGTGTGCTGTCTGGAGTGTCTAGATGTGTCAGCGATGCAGTCTCTGGAATGGTGCATGTCATCAATGTATGGGTGAACTGTGAACACCCCCTTGCCTGCAGAGTCCCCACATAGCCATAGCTAGTATACCTAGGTGGTATAGTCTCCTAAGGCAGAATGGAGGGCAGTTAACATCTGCCTCATTGATGGATGCACCCATGAATGCCATATGGGCACTATCTGTTCCCTATCCACATACAGTATTTCACAGTGTAGGCAGAACAGGTCATCCTGCAGGTCAAGCAATGTTCCCATACAATCTACTATGGTGTGCATTGGATCATAGGTGGTTACTAGGCTAATGGCCCTAGGATCCTTACAAGCCCTGCCAAATGTTTATCACCAAAAAAGAAACCTCAGTCAGCACCTGTTGCCCCTGTCAGTGAGGTACACAGGTGTAACCCCTGGGATAAATTTGTGGTTTCCCATCCATTCATCAATATTGTGCTTGAAGAGGGTCAGAAAGGTACTCTGTTTGACGTGTATGGGAAGTCTATTCCAGAGATGGAGCAGCCTTTGGGAGACAAGCCTGTATCTAAAGCAGGTTATGTTGATGTCACATATTAGATTCAGGCCTTTCATGTGGATAATGCACAAGGAGTTACACTTGTGGATATGGAGCATCTCTAGTAGGACAGGGTCTGAGATTGTCTTGTAGGCAAGACACAGATCACTGCTGAGCA
This sequence comes from Protopterus annectens, assembly GCF_019279795.1. Classification (NCBI taxonomy): domain Eukaryota; kingdom Metazoa; phylum Chordata; order Ceratodontiformes; family Protopteridae; genus Protopterus; species Protopterus annectens. The sequence continues at coordinate 1,512,464,328 of NC_056739.1, forward strand.
ATTTGTATGATACCAAGTAGAGTGATAGTAATTTCAGCCTGTCCACATAGGACAGGTGTTGGAGGCCAGGGATTCCCTTTGTGAGGTATTTCTGTGGCCCTTCCAGTTGGTGCAGATATTTGGAGAGGTACATACCAAACGGGGCATTATACTCAATTATTGAAAACACTGAAAAAAATGCCACAGCAACTGCTAAAATCCAACAGCTTTATTGTACATCACACTGGCTGAGCGCTTTCTTCCCTACTGAAGGGACTTCATCAGAACAAATTCAGTTTCACGACCCAGCCCTTTTATGTTTAAAACATCCAATTAAATATGCTGCACAATCACATAAAAATCTAAAAGGAGAATGCATATGGCAAATGTATAAATGCAACAGTATAAACAATTTGCGGCAATTACTTATCAAAAAATACACAGGAGCCAACCCTACTTTTTGCGCAATACGTTGGTCATATGACAAAATTTCCTAATTACACCTAAGTATTTCTACAATTCCATCAGTATCCAAATTGTATGTGGTAATAAAACTAAGCTTCCTGTTAGGCTCTTCCTTTCTAACCTGAATGGCTACCTGACCTCTTCCATTATTCCAGTCAGGCCTACTCAAAATGTGTTGATAAATACCATCCGCCCTCTTTTTGATTACCTCTTTGGACACCTCAGCCACTAAACCACTAGGATATCTCCTCTTCAAAAACATTTCTGATATAAACTTAACTTCTTCTTTGAAGGTGGCATCTTCACTCACCATTCTGGCAGCCCTCATGAGCTGCCCCTTGATGATGGACTTTTTTTGTGCATAGGAGTGCCAACTCTCAAAATTCAAATACGAGTTAGAAAAAGTAGGTTTGCGGTAGATGCCCGAGGTTAGTTTTGCATTTTCCTTATCAATCTTCAAACACACCCAAGTGGGGGATTGTATCAAAGGCCTTGGTCAAGTCAAGGTAAGCTGTATGTACTGACTTTCCTCATCTAGGACCTTGGTGACAGTCTCAAAGAAGTCAACCAGGTTCAACAGGCAATATCTGCCCTTTACGAATCCAAACTAGGTGGGGTCAAGTGCTTGGAGATTGCCTATGCCCTTGTTTATGAGATTCATAATAATACACTCCATGGCTTTACAGATCACACTTGTCAAGCTAATGGGGCGATAGTTTCCAGGGTCAATAGTGACACCACCTTTGTCCAAAGGGATGGCAATGGCAGTTTTCCATTCTGTTGGAATGAAGCATATACTTAGGCTGTGGTTGAAAAGCGTGCTCAATGGCGAAGCTAGTTCTTGCTGGAGATGGTGCAGAATGCAGCCTGGGATACTATCAGGTCCCATGGCAGCTGTGTTCTTTGTCTTAGACAGGGCCTTTAACACTTGATCTATGGAGATGTGAAGTGTGGGAAAGGTACCGGTGATGGCAAAAGGGCCTTTTAAGGGACAGGGGGGTGAAGTTTGCTCTGAACCTATCTGCTACCAGGTTGTCTAAGTCAACAGGATCAGTGTAAGTAATACTGTCAAGTACTAATTGGGAACAAACCTGTGCTTTGCCATGGAGGTTCCTGATGTAACTGAAGAATGCTTTGTGGTTTTCCCTTTGGTTTGGAGGCTAGTTTTGATTCATAAGTGGCTTTGGAGGTTTTCACTCGTGATCTAGTTTGGTTATAGCAGCTTCTTATGCCTGGATTACCAATCTATACATTTACTAATTGATGTCTTGCTTTGCCCCCAAGTCAGGGCAAGACTAGGTGTCATGGCAGAAATACCTGACAACATGCCTTTACCTTATGGTATGTGCACATATGTTATTGGCAGATACCCTTGATGGGGATTACACTGACTGAATGTGCAACAGTAAACACTGGTGAGGACATAATTCCAGTATGCTTTATGTCCATTATATAAAATGAGGGGAATGTTTATGAGACCACCAGTACTAGAACTGCACAGAATACTGTATCATCTGCTTGTGCCATATGCACACTGTCATCACTGTTAATCCCTTTTGATATACTGACTTCAGCCATGTGCAATCCTGTCAAGCTGGACCCTCTTTCAGTGGAACCTGTGAATATATAAAGATGACATACCTGTGGCATCAATGAAATATATACCTCAGACTCCTAATACAGAAACTGGTGCATCAAAACAAGCAAAGAAGGCCCAAAGAATTAACTGTGAGGTGTGAAATTAATCCAAAATAAATGATAAAAAAGCACACACACACAGAAACACAACCAAGTAAAACTGAAGTAAAAATGAACTTATTTAATAGTAAACTGGTGAGCGCTTTCGCTATATAAAATTCAGACCAAAAATGAGAACATACAACATTCACATTTAAATAGAATTATATCACTACCTATTACACAACTAACCAGTCATAGAAATCGCATATTTAAAGATACAGACACTTGATTTCTATGAAGCTTGAAACAAAAGGGTCTATATTATAACATCGAAGTCTTACACCTTCGAATGTTATAATATCGAACCCAGTAGAGCAAAACACCAGAAAACCAAACAGTCAGAATAGCGAATTTTTTTCCCAGGGAAAAAATTTGCTGTTCTGATAAACATACACACAACACAAGCACACCAAAATAAATAATCCACACACACACTTCACAAAACCCTACACTAAACCATACATACAACACTAGCTATCCACTTACCTTAACCCAAACCCTAACCCTAAGGTCCGTCACTATCACTCACTCACCTTACCCGCTCCCTAACCCTAACTCACCTACCCCACCCTAACCCCCATGTCCACACAATTGCACACTTACCTGACCCATGCCCTAACCCTAACTCACCTAACTCATGCCCAATCGCACACTCACCTTCGTTCGCACACTTACCTTAACCCGGTCCATAACCTTCGCTCCACAGTTGAGGAAATAGCGAAGCTGCAGAAACGGCCAACCAAATACTTTCCCTAGGAAAGTATTCGGTGTTCTGCAGCTTCACTATTTCCAGCGTTCACTCTACTGGGTTCGATATTATAACATTCAAAGTTGTAAGACTTCGATGTTATAATATAGACCCGAAACAAAAAAACATACCTTTAAAAAAATATATAAAAAGAAAAATGTAAAAAATAAAATCATATAGGTTTCCCAATAAAGACAATGAATATGAGAACCAGAGGTCGGTCCAGGAGCAGAGCTCGAGGGAAGTGGACACATCAGAACGAAGGAATGGCCATGCCCATAAAGAGAATGTGAACAGTACAAAGTGGCTGTTAGTATGAAATATTTCTAACAAGGTACTTTCTGATATTGAATGTTCTATACTTACTCAAGGATTTATTCCAGCCCATATAGCTGATCAAGCAGATACTGTTAACTTACGACTTTTTGCCAGACAACTTATGTTGAAACTGATATACAAAAGTGAAAGCAGTGACATTAATACTATGACTTTTAAACATCCCAGCACTTTTATACCCACAAACCTCCCAGTTATAGATGTGTTTTTGAAGTTATGTGAAGAAGATTTTTCAGATTTATTTCTTGATAATAACAGAGGGTATGGTTTTAATAATTAAATTTTGCATAGTGTCAGGCACTTAGCACATATATTAACATTTCTCAAACTGATGTTGAAAGTATGATATCCAGTTTTAGGACTTCATTGTACAATACTTGGATTGAGGGGACAATAACTGAAGATTTGTATAGGTATTTTGTCATAGAAACACCATTGGTTCCATGTTTCCAAAGATTACCTAAGATTCATAAGAATCCGTTGATTCCCTCTTTTAGGCCCATTGTTGCAGGAGCAGGGTGGCTCACTGAGCCACCTCTCTATTTATGTTGAAGAGTTGCTATGTCCCGTATTGAATGGATATGACTATGTACTGAGGGATACAGAGCATTTTTTGAATAATCTATATATGTTTAGCGAGAGTGGTCTATATGTTGAGGGATGTATGTTAGTAACCTTAGATGTGAGATCATTTTTCACAATAATTCCAAATGAACAAGGAATTATGATGGTAAATAAATTTCTATCACACTATAGCAGCTATGACCATGCTCAGATTGAGTTGATTATTTGCTTGAGATGATTTTTGAAATAATGTTTTTGTCTTTGATGAACAATTATTTCATCAGTGTTCTGGCATAGCTATGGGCACTCCGTGTGCCAATAGCTACACCAACGCAGTTCTAGCATGGTGGGAGACACAATTTGTTATGAAATCAGAATGGTGCAGCATATATATTCCCTTCTTGAGAAGGTTTGTGGATGACCTCTTTTTGATATGGTGTGGTACTGAGCAAGACTTGCATGATTGTCTGGAATATTTTCATAGCACAACCTCATTTTTGGAGTTTACTATGAAGTCATCCCTGTGTGAGATTGACTTCCTTGATGTAAAGGTGTTTAAGACTCAGGACAATAAGCTTTCAACTAGTCTGTTTAGAAAGGAGTTAATGTTTTGCTTATGTACATCGGAACAGTATGCACCCCTCACATATATTTTGAAATGTTATTAAGGGGCAGGCCATGAAGGCATTATGACTCCACGTTGATGAAACTGATTTTGAGAATAGTATGTGTGTCCTACACAATGATTTTATGAAGAGGGCTAAAAAATTGAAGAAATAGAGAAGGGTATCAAGGAAGCCACTTTGCTAAGCCTTTCTTTGCTACACCAATATATGAGATAGTTGGGGGTGCCCTATTTTTTATTACAAGAATAAGAAGAACCTGAAAAGGCTACTTTGTTACCCCAAAAGATACCAAAAGAGGTATCTTGATTTAGGTACCCATAGATGCTGAAAATGTAATTTTTGTGATTTTCTTAGCATTGATTTTTTCATCCTGATATTGGGCGGGAGTTTCATTTCTCTGTTTTAGCTGACTGCAATACCAGCAGTGTAGTGTACCTCACTTTTTTGTTGGTAAAACAAACCACAAGTTCAAAGAAAGAATCAGAGACCACCGTTATTGCATACATAAGGGGAACATAGTTAATGCCCAAGCAAAGCATGTTAATACATTTGGAGCTAACAACACTTTTAAGTTTATAGCTATAGATATGGTGGAGACTGACGTTAGAATGGTGGATGTAGAAAATGAGATTGCGCTAAGGGAAATTCGATGGATAATCTCACTACAGTCTCATAAGGGCCATGGATTAAATGAACATATCCCTTTATGGCCAGTTTTAAAATCTAGAGGTCTGAGGAAAAAGTAATTTCTGTAAACCTATATGATTTTATGTTTTATATTTTTCTTTTTATATGTTTTTTAAAAGTACGTTTTTTGTTTCATGCTTCATAGAAATCAAGTGTCTGTATCTTTAAATATGTGATTCCTATGATTGGTTAGTTGTGTAACAGGTAGTGATGTAATTCTATTTAAATGTGGATGTTGCATGTTCTCACTTTTTGTCTGAAGAAGCTATTTTATATAGCAAAAGTGCTCACCAGTTTTACTATTAAATACGCTCATTTTTACTTGGTTGTTTTACTCGGTCGTGTTTCTGTGTGTGTGTGTGTGCGTGTGTGTGTGTGTGTGTGTGTGTGTGTGTGTGTGTGTGTGTGTGTTTGCGTGTGCGTGTGCATGTGTGTGTGTGTGTGTGTGTGTGTGTGTGTGTGTGTGTGTGTGTGTGTGTGTGCGTGTGTGTGTGTGCGTGTGTGTGTGTGTGTGTGTGTGCTTTTTTATCGTTTATCTTAGAAACTGGTACATGATGCAGTCTATGTATATCACATGGGCTCAGACTGCATCATGTTGTTGTGTCTTTCGGCTTTTCCCGGTTAGGGGTCGCAACAGCGGAACTCCGGTTCGCTAATGATTGGCAGTAGATTTTTACGTGCCAAGTTGCCGGCCCTGATGCACAGCCTTCAACGAAGGTACGCTCATTCACGCATGTCTCCACACAGAAGATGCTCTAGCTGAGAATCGAACAGGACAATGTCTTACTGTGAGGCGACAATGCTACCGCAGCACAGACTGCATCATGTACATGATGCAATATGAAAATACAACGTGGCCACATAACATACCTTAAAGTGCAAAGTATGATATAGTTTCGTAAAAAATGTACATGCAGAAACAAACTCACAAGGTTCTGGCTTTTCTACTTTCTATCCTGAGTGTAGTAGCACTAATGTAGATATTGTAAATAATTGGTATTTAGAGAATTAGAGATAACAACTTATTGTTATTGCCATGGTTTTTATTCAAATTTTAAGTGTCACCAACTTTTTATTTTCTTCCGATATGTGTTCAACTTGGTTGTAAACGGTGCACAAGATAATAAAAATTGCAATTTGAAAAACAAAAACAAAACAAATGTACATGCAGAAGAGATATGCAGAGCTATTTTTGCTGAGTATATTACCCTCACATGCAGGTGATGTCAATTTTGGGTAATCTGTTCTGATATGTCACCTATATCCTGCTGTACCGTTATGTCCAGGTGTTTCCCACTATTATGTGTCATTACCCAGTTTGTAGTCCAAACCTCCAAATCACTAGCTGTCCACTATCTGTACATCTAACTCACTCCACTGTTGTTCCTTCCTTACTTGTCCATGATGCCCCTGTCTTTCTATGTCTATATTTCATGTTTGTTTGTCCACCCCTGCCACACTCCCTACTTCCTCTAACTTTCCAACACACAGTCTTCATTATGTCTCAAAGCTACCCTTCTTCTTCATAGATATAAAAAGGATACCTGTCACATAAAAAAATGCCTTTCTTTCCCCCACTTATTATTCCTTATTGTCATCCTTATGCATTTCCTTAGCTTGCTATTCTCCCCTTTTTTATGTTTTCTATCTTCTTCTTTCATCCCACAGATATACTGAAATTTTAGTCTATATTACATTATCGAAGTTTCAAAACTTCGAATCTGATATGGTCGACACCATATAATTGAAATCCTGAAACATCGAAAATGTAATTAAGCACAACAACCTACAAAAACAAACCATTTAAACTCTCTAAATAGGGGGGCAAGCCCCGCTGAACCCCCCGCTACTTAAATATACTAACTCAGAGTTCGCACTACAGTGCAGAAAAGGGAAATCTTCCCTTTCCGTGCTGTACGGAGATCTCCGTTAAAAGATTCAAAGTTTCAAGACTTCAATCACATGGTGTTGACCACATCAGATTCAAAGTTTTGAAACTTCGATCTTCTGATATAGACCCAAAATTTTTTAGCACTTTGCGGTGCTGACCCACTTTGGCCTACTCATAATGCCTGAGTGGCACCTAGGAGGTGCCTCATTGCATTCATAAACATGATAGCCTCATGAACACTTCCTTATCTTTCTTGTCACATTGGTCATGTAAGGTATACTGTCATACATACATGCCCCTAGCATGACTCCAGCTAGTAACATGATGACACTACTTTACTATGCACCACAATTAGAATAGTGGCACTATGATGGTTGTCATACATGGCTAAGCAGTTATGGGCCACATCACTTCAGAATCCATGATATTTAATGTTGAGGTATGTTATAATGGATATTTCTGAATACCTACGTATATGAATTGTTGTATTTCGTAATGTTTTCTCATGAAATCATCATTGCTTCTATTTCCCACCAGGAATGAAGGTTCATAATTCTTATAACACTTCAGCATACTATATCAATTTTCATAGTTCAGATTTATCTTCAAATGCCATTATCAAAATTGGTGTTTTAAAGTCCAGCATCCTATGTCAGTTTTCATAGTTAGGCTTTATTTTTTTTTTAACTCTTGCAATTTTTTTTCCTATTCATGTCAATTCTGCATGCTGGATGCTTATTCTGAAAGCTTTGAGTGATAAAGGGGAAGTAGTTGCTTTCAGCATGCAGACTTATTTTTCCAGTAAGCCCCTGTTTTATACCCTTGCTCTGTTTCAAACACTTCCTCCTTCTCTCATACTTTATTTCTTCACTTCATCTCCCATTTGTCATTGAACACATGGTTGCCAATGTACTAGATTAGCTTTGCACCAACTAGCTTAGATGTTTGATTTAGAGAAATGTGTGATTAGCTGCATGTGATAGCTGTGGATGGATTTAATGTCATTTCACTGAAACCACTTTCTTTGAAACCCTGTCTTTGACTAAATAATGCTGAGAGTTACTTTCACAGAGAAATAAAAACTTTAATTTTGTATGGGGCGACAACTCCCAAGATGGCCGCCGGCTAATGAGCACATACTTCACACAGCTCCTATACCAAATATTAATCTAACACAATCAAGAGACCAGCATCACTCAAGGAATCAGCTAACTAGTTGTTTATATAAAAACATATATTACTAAACCAAGACGTGTTCTTATCTCAAACCAAAAACAATTTTAAAAAGCTACTTACTTCTACCTCTGTGGAGACTGCTGTTCAATTCATCTAGCACATGTGCTCAAGCCTTAAAGGTTTGCTAGATGTCTGACTGTATAAGAAGAGGAGAGATAATTCTGCACTTAAAATATGGAACAAATGGATTCAATCACCACAAAAACAAGGTTATTGTAAATAACAACTCCAGAAAAGGAAATATGTACCAAAAGACAGAAAATACAAAGTAGCAATCTGACTCACTGAAACAAGCACAGAAACCTAAGCAGGAGCAACCTTTCACTATGGATGAACTTAAGGTGGCCTTGTTACCACTTTAAGAAGAGATCCAGACCTTCTCTACAAAGCTAATATCCTTTGGAAACAACCTGGATCAAATCCTAACTAGGCTTGATAAAAAGGAAGCAAAAATACTTAGTAACGAAATGAAAATAAAGGAAATCCAAAAATCTGCAAGTCTCACAGAAAAATCAGTCAAAGAAATCAACCAAAAACTCATTGATCTAGAAGTCAGATCACATTGGAATAATGTCTTAATTAGAGGCATCCCAGAGAAATATGATCAAGCGTCACTGCATTCTATTGCTAAAGAAATATTTGAACTGTTTCATTAAAATAAAGAACCGGTCCAGCAAGTCTCTATGGAAAGAATTCACAGAGCACTTCGTAAGTCACAAATTCTGGATGCCCCTAGACAAGTATATGTCAGAATCTTGAATGCCTCACATGCTAAGTCTATCATCCAGGCAGCCAAAAACAAAAAAGCCATAATCTGGAAGGGCTTTAAGATAACCATAGCTCAGGATCTGCCTCTCCACATCAAGCAACTAAGATAAACCCTCTCCCCCTTCTGGGCCTACCTTGTGACCCACAAAATAAAATTTCAAATGAAATATCCAGCCATACTCTTATTTCAGCATAAAGACAAATCCTATTCAATAGCTCATGTTGATGATGCAAAATTGGCTTTTTTAAAAGCCTTCAATGAGAACCCACACTAAATAAGTCAAAAGCAGCTCTACAATGACACATAGTGATAGCGATTTCTATCATTTAAAAGCTTAAATCTAGCTTCCGATCAGTGAAAAAGGTAACAAATCATTTTTATTACCTGAAATGTCTTGCTGGGCTACCCTTTCCATTCTGGGATTCCATTTATGGGCCCAAACTAACAGTCCCACATTAAAATCTGACCTCTGAACCTTGCAGAAGCATTGGCTCAGAAATCAGGTGGTAGGCCATAGGTCGTAGTATTTTGCTACAGAAGCTCCAGTGCCTTTACCATGACTTACCAAGTAAATCTCAGAGGTTTAATTGGATCCAGCATGCAATTAATTAACCTGCTTCTCCCTGCAACAAAACAAGATCAAGTACTTCAAAGGAAGCCCTCGACCTTGGATAAGTAACTGAAACATGATATCAGGTATTATTTAATTAATCCAGATCCCTTTTCTCCATAAATAAAATAGGTAGGCAGTTTTTGCTCCCTTCTTCTTTCCTGTAAACCGAAGCTTTCCTGTTACTTATCAGACCATTTACTTCTCTTGTTTATGTGGATTCCAAGCAATTCTCATTACTTTTGGTGTGGACTCATTAATATGTTGCTACAGATACATGGCTGTTTTATGTTTAATAGTTAGTGAAGATGACTTTTCTGGATCCATGTTCTGTGTCTGGCTTGGTGTTGGTTAAGGCATCGTTTGGGACATCATACAAAATAGTGGTCAATTAGTACTGTAGATATTTTTGCAAATGCTAAAATAGAAAGTGATACTTTCAAGTGTTAATTGATGCACCCTAGACATGGTTTTCAGCTCTCTTACTGGATGTCCACTGTGCATGGCAGATCCAAACTGGTGGTGCATCAAGCAAAGTTAATCCATAACATGTATTCTGTTGTGTGCAGTAAACAAACCTATTCCATGTTTTTATGTATATCTAGAAATGTTTTTTGAGCTGCAAATTTCCCATGTCTTCACTTTGGGTCCACTCTGTTGTTTGTAAGTGGTGATTTAACCACTAGAGACTGAAGTCGGAAGGGGGGGTGGAGGAAAAAAAGAAAAATTGTGGGCTTATATAAGGCTATCTTATTAATGTAACCTGTTGGTATCCATTTTAAGAGGATGCTTCCAAACTTCTCTATAGTAAATAACTTTTTGTACAACCACACACTATTTCAGTGAAGTAGTAAATCTCTGTTTACTTCATCCTATAATTTGAATAGAAATTGCTATCACCATTTATTAGTCCTAATAATTGCAAAACCTGTACTAAGCCTATTCATTTGAAGTGAATATTTAAATGTTGTAATATCTTGTTTCTTTTTTATATTTAGAATGTGTCTAAAATATGCTCTTAAGAGTTATCACATATAAGTGTTGGCTTAAACGAGGGGTGGGAGGTGAGTAATGTAATGTATTGCATGATTTATATGCAAGTATCTAGATATGTTGTATTACACTTCATTTAGCTTTATATAGCTTTCACTACCTTTATAGAATGTAATATATTCTTGTCACTAATTAATAGAATCCTGATTTTATACCAGCTACATTTAACAACTCTACCTAGCAAGTTACATTCACCCCCTTCCCTTTTAAATGTTGTGGTCAAAGCATTTACTCATATGACTAAATATCATTACCAAGTCACCTGGTCAACTATAGGTAAGCTGTTGTGTTATTAGTATGTTAGTGTTTAGTCTGATGGGTCTTGGAATAGCAAATGTATTTTGTAATTTAGTTATAAAAGGTTACCTAAGTACTACAGGGGGCTACTGACAGAGAGTGGTGTCTCCGTAAAGTTTTGGAAATCACCAAGGAAGTACAACCAAAAAATAAAAAACATACAGCGATCCCTTCAATCCATTCATTGCAAGTATAAAGAACTTATAGTGACTAATATATGATGATAAGTATTGACTCATGGAATATAAAGGGCATTTAAGATAAGAAGAAGTGGAATTTAGTGTCTAATTTATTATACCAAACTAAAGCTGGGATAATCTACCCACAGGAAATGCATATGACAGGGGAGCAATGGAATAATGAAAGGAATAGGAAATGGATTCCCAGATAATAGCAGTAGGGGACAGTACACCTTTTAAAGGGACTGCTATTATAGTAAAAAATATGTCAATGGTACTATATTAAAAGTGATACAGACCCCAATGGCAGATGGTGTTATTTTACCTGTGAGCATCCCCTATACAAAAATAATCACTAGTTTTAAATGTTTATAGTCCATGCTCGAATCAACAAGCCTTTATGTGGGAAATATATAACATTCTAATGAAAACTCCGCAACATCAGTTTATTATTAGAGGAGACCGGAATATGACAATCAACCCTGAAAAAGATAGAACAAATAAACAAAATAAACAAACATCACATCTTAACACCCTTTTAGCAGAGTTTTTAGAAGATCACAATCTAGTAGATCCCTTTGATAAGTATAGAGCAGATATTTCAATCAGTAAGTTTACATACTACTCCCCCTATCACAAATCATGGTCTAGAACTGACTACTCCCTTGTATCTGAATAGATTAATATCTATGAAACTAGCTATAACTCTGAACCAAGAACAATTTCTGACCACTCCAAAATCAATCTCTTAATAAAGGAAGTAAAATCTAAACATAATGTCAGCAAGTCATACAACTGGACTCTAAATCCAAATCTGCTTAATAAAAAATAAGTTATCCAAGAAATCACTAACACCCTTACCAAGTTAGGTAATTTCATAACAATCACTGAAATACCATACAATATTCAATGGGAAGCAGCCAAAGCTACTATTAGAGGAATACTAATCCAAAAAGGGTCGCTTTACAAAAAAATTAAACACATAGAAAATGATGAATTTAGAAAATAAACTGAAAACCCTTTACAAAAGGGGCACTCTGGACCTAGAAAATCAAATAACAATGGTCCAGAAGCAGGTTTGAGCTACAAATGCAACAATACACTATTAAAAAAATTAAACTGTTACAAAATATGCTGAGTGGGCACAACCCCCCTCCAAAATGCTAGCAAGAATCATCAACCTAAAAACCGCTCCCACTAATATAAAATAAATTAAGTATGGAGACAAAACCTTGATCTTGGACACTGAGATTACTCAGACCTTCGAAGAGATAATTCAAAATTTATATGGTCCACATGATCAGTGCCAATACAAAATTTATCATAAATGTACTAAGGATTTAAAATTTCCATCTCTAAATATATCACAAGTAGACAATCTTAGAGCCCCTTTATCTATACAAGAAATTATATTTGCTGTGGACAAGTTAAAACCAGGGAAAGCTCCAGGACCTGGTGGTTTTGTGGCAGAATTCTACAAAAAACTTAAACACCTGATTGCTCCTATCTTATTAAGGGTGTATAATTACATAATAGATGCTGGTATTATGGTCCCTTATATTAACAACTCCAAAACTATCTTCATTGCAAAACCAAATTCAGATATCACTAATCCAAACAACTACAGACCAATAGCACTCATAAATACTGATATCAAAATACTGGCAAAAATACAAGCTAACAGAATTAAAAAAGTATTACCTCACATAATATCACCAGAAAAACTGGGTTTTATGAGTTGCAGACAGGTGTGGGATAACACTCTCACCACTGACTCCCTAATTCACCTTCTTGCCAAGGACTAACATCCTAAATATGCCTTATCTGTAGACGCTTCTAAAACCTTCAACAGGGTAAATCTAAACTTTCTCTTTAGAATCTTAAAACAATATAGTATACCACAAGAATATATAAATATGGTCAAGACCCTTTACAGCAATGCAGCTATGACACTCCTTATGAATTAAAACCCATCAAGTCCAATTAAAATTATCAATGGGACAAGACAAGGCTGCCCAATGTGTCCATATCTGTTCAACATATACATTGAAAACATTACTATTACAGATTAGTCAGAAAACAAACCACCATATCACACACATTTACAACATTCCAATAAAATATATAGCCTTTGCAGACGACCTTAACATATACTTTGAATTACCAAACACTGGTTTAATGAAAATTCTGAATTCTATTGATAAATTTTCTTTGATATCAAACTATGCTATAAACCCTAATAAGCCAGTTATATTCCCAATAAACCCCCTTGCCATAAGGAGTTCTACTTCCCAGAGACAAAAATAAAAGTGAATTATTCTCTTAAATACCTAGGTATCAATTTTAACCACTCACACTCAGACCAACCCAAAAATAATCTATACAAAACATGAACAAAAATTACAGATGACATTAATAGATGGAAAAACTTGAATCTATCTCCCTTATCTAAATCAGCAATCATCAAAATGAGCATCCCCCCAAACATTTTATACCATTTTAATGCCATTAACTTCAATATTCCCCAAAATTTTTTTTTAACAAAATGAAAACCCTCCTTGCAAAATTCATATGGTATCCCATAACATCTAGGATATGCTATTGTAGACTAATAACACCTAAAGAGAAAGGAGGGCTTGGTCTACCAGACTTCAAACTATACTATGAAATCATTAATGCTAGTAGAATCATTCAAATAGTGAACTTTGACACATCAAGCAATGATTGGCACCCACTGTGGATTATGTTATACTACCAACATATAACCCTGACCAACATTAACCCTGTAGCACTTCCCTATGCGAGCCTCAAGATCCTAAAATCACTCAATATTCACCCAATAATTATTAACAAATGTCATATATTTCAGAAATTAATGGCTTCTCTAAAGCTGAAAGATACTACTATCTTTTTACAACCAATCCATTTAAACCCTAATATAAAAATAAACAATGCCATGATCACTCTAAATCAATATCATTTAATCAAAAAGTGTACAATCTGGGTCTTCTATCCCCTAATTAATCTCTCAAAGAATAGCATCAGGAACTCCTTAAAAGTTAACAAAAATGCACCATAATAATCAGACAAATAAAGAACTTAATCAACTCAATAACTCAAACATTAAAATTTTAGATCAAGGTATAATCCTATCCAAGGAAATTCATAAGATGCTTCTTCTTAAAACTAAAATGCTATCTAATACTTATAAATTAATAATGAAAATTATGCATCAGGATTCTCTTTTATTCTCAAAATACTGGGAAAAAATGAATAATAGCATATCCCCAAAACAAAAATTATCAGCACTAGATCTTACCCTAAAGCTGACACCTTTCAAAAAATTGATATATACCCAAATCATGATTAATAATAATGCTTACCGTATACCTGTCATACTTAACAAAATTGACCCTATGCATTCCCCATACTGTCTTTTTTGTCCAAATATTGCAGCTGACACCCTACATATCTTTTGGAGTTGTAAAAAATGTTTACAAAATCTGGTGTTCGCTAAGAGATAAGCTACAGGGGGAAAAAAAAGGCATACTAAGCCTACACTCTCATGGGAAACCACAATACGGCATGTATTTCCAGGAAATATCATCTCTATTAGGAAACATCTAATAGTAGCACTAAGTGCCATTCTGAAATTCTATAGTGCTAAAAACTGGCTTGATAGGTCTAAGACATCATGGCAAGGCTTTAAATGCCTGGCCTTGAAATACATACTAGCAAGCAAATATGTCACTAAAAGTAAAAAAAACGTAAATACTTCCAAAACTTTTGTAACATTTTACTAGATATGTTACAATAAGAAATGATTATAGTATGCCTGTTAAGAATGCCCTAGTTTAAGTTAGCAAGGGTAGCTATAATCTTTGTCTACTCAAGATTACTGTTTCCAATATATACTGTAATGACTCTTGGTTGAAAGGATGTTTGCTATGGAGACACTACTATGCAAATAGTGTATATAGTTAAATGTATGTATCTGTACATACTTGTTGTAAATAGTAAATGTTAGCCACCAAAGAGACAACTTTAATATCTCTCTATAAATATTGTAATGTTTGTTTTCTGTTTCATGGATATGAAAAGCTTAAACCTTGTATCACTCCCTCTATGGCTCCAAAAACCTGCATATTATCAATTGCTTCTATTTTTGATTAATGTTTAAGCAATGTTATCATACTTGTATGGTGAACTGTGTTGTAACTATAACCTACAAATTAATAAAAATTTAAATTTGAAAAAAAAAAATTTGTATGGGGCAAGGGATTCTGCACTACATCGATGGAGGCCCCACCTGCACACAAATACCTTTTAATCTCTTAGTGCAAGAATTCTGGACAAAGCCAAAAATAATGGAGGGTGCAAAAGGCCCATAATCAGGTACAGATTTTAAATACTGCTTTTTGAAATGTAAAAGGTCACTGGAATAGCAGGCTTTGCATTTTAAGTCTGAATTTCAATTTGCTGTCCTTATTTAGTGATAACAATGCTCAGTGGTTTTCTAGAAAACCACAAATTCTAATGGGAAAAGACTAAAAATATGAGGATGTGGACATTCTGTAAAAACTCTGGGCAGCTGGGAAATTTGCCCTAGACCTTCCTGAAAAATGCTAAGACTATGGTTACCATAATTGTCAAGTGAGCTTCATCATGAAAAAATGTTCTCATTTTGACTCTTAAAAAAGTCCATGTTACTCACAGTTTGACATTAAAAGGGTTTATCACACATTCTCTGTTAAGAATTTGTTAACAGGTATCAATAATAAACAATACTGAAACATTAATTCAACAAAAGAATATTTTCAAAGTAAAAAAATAGCATAGTTTAACCATCCCAAGAGCTCCATAGTCAAATCTGTTAGTAAGTTGTTATAAGTATTCCATGCTTTGCAAATTGTCCCGCCTTATGGGGGATAGTGTTCCACATTTTGAGATGTAAGTTTGAGAGTTACGATGTTTACAACATCTAGGAGAAAGGGCAAGCACCTTGCAAAATTCCCATCTCTGACCCACATTTGTAGTACTCCACTGTGATAAGAAAATTAGGTAGTAAAGAAGGGAAAGCAAGACTGCTACCATATTCACTGATTTGTCATCTCATGAACAAGGTTTCATCTGAAGCTATTACTTTTTTTTTTTTTTTTTTTTTTTTTTTTTTAAGAATCTCTGCAGATTTTATTTTTTTCTCCACTGTTGCATGACTGTTGAGTTAGTATATTTAAGTAAGAGGTTATTGGAGCAAAGTCCCTTATGTGGGGAATGCAGAGAGTCTTGCCTCTCTGCAAGTGATCCTCTTTTGATACAGACACTACTTGTCCAAAGAAAACATCATCCGGGCAGTCATGAGGGCTCTTTATCCCCTTCCTGACCAACATCTCAGCAACTTGCCAATGCATATGTACTTCTGCAATGTATGCCAGCAGGGGCTTCTGTCACTGGCTTTGGCAGCCACTCCCATATCTTTCCTGGTACCACATCCCTGGTGCTTAAATGGCCTCTACTCAACAGTCATGGCCCAGGCATTAGAGCAGTGGCATGAACTAGATGTACACTGCCACTCTATTGACAGCATGAATAAAACCATCCTTCATGATTGTGCTGACAAGTACTCAAGCCACTAATAGAGTTTGAGTCACATGGGCCCTAGTTAATGCTTAATCCCTCTATGCCCACACTACTGGCTAAGTTCTATTATTTTTTTCATTGGGGTAAGATAATTATTTTTTTTCATTTATTTTAAGCTTCAACCAGTTAAGACCCAAGGAGCTGTAGTCTCTCTCTCGTTCACACACACACACACACACACACACACACACACACACACGCACAAGTTCCATAAAATGGAATTAAAACAAATCAAAATTAACCAGAAAATATGGTGAGTGCATTTTTGTGTGTGTTTTTTGTGTAAAATGAGTGTTGTTTCAGTGAAGGTGCCATCAATGAAATTATACATTCCCATTGTTAATAGGGGCCTATATCACGTTGTCAAACTCTTAAAAGTTCAAACGTCATATGGTTGACACCATATGGTCGAACATTTAAAAGTTCGAACATTTCAATGGAGATCTCCATACAGTGCGGAAAGGGAAGATGTCCCTTTTCTGCAATGTAGTGCGATCTCAGAGATGATATATTTAAAGAGCAGGGGGTGTGGGGGGGTGCAAGGGGGCTTGCCCCCCTGCTTAAACCGTTCAGGTAGGTTTTTTTTTCTTTGGTTTATTTTTTTATTGCATTTTCGAACTTTTTAAAGTTCTATCATATGGTGTCAACCATATGACATTCAAACTTTTAAAAGTTTGATTATGTAATATAGAAGCATTAATGGCTGCAATTTATCATGGCTAGCAACCCACTGAGTGTTCAGGACTTGATATTGCAAGTCCCAGAAGAACTCCAATAAGTTATGTGTGAGACTTAATAACAGGAGAGTGTGAAACTCACTGTTAAACATTATTAATAGTGCTTTTCAGGGTTTCAGGCCACCTTCATTTCCTGATGTGGGACTTCACCCCCACACCCTGGCTTCTTGTACATACTAATTTCAACATTGCTGTATCTTGAAGTAGAGACTTCTCATACTGTTTTGGAATTAATATATTTTTCAATTTTATTGCACTTAATTTTTTTGCATTTCTGAGATGCACATTTGTGATCTGTAAGCATACAATGAGAACCCATCATGACTGACAGCAACGGAAATGCAGTGGTGTAAGCATAAATAGCTGTGATTCTGCACAAGCTGATTTTGTATGAATACCCAGAAGAATCAGTCTATTCAGAAAGACAGATCTACAGTGCTCAATAACTCAAGACTCAATAATTTCATGATAAAGATATTATTTTATTCACATAATTAGCATACAGCGAGGCATAAATAGCTGAGTCATTTCACTGAAGCTGCCCTCTTATTACTGCCATCATAGGGATTCAGCCTTTGTTTCATCAGTAGAAACCAGTCTGACCATATATGGCAGGTAGATTAGTGAAGATGAACTCTTCTATAGCCACTGAAAATAATAACTGTACTCAACTAGAATCCATTATTAAGTAAGCAGGAGTGATTCTGGGAACCTCTTTCTGAATCTCTCACTACATACATTAATACTAAGACTGCAGTCAGCCCTCATAAAGGTGAAATGCTGACGTTTTCTGTCCAGTCCACAGCTAGCTTTGACATAAGTCCATTCCTATAAAGCTCCTTTAAAGTCAGCTAATGTATAACCCAAAAAAAGTTTATTGTGTACTCAGCATTTGAAATAATTCTCTGTAAAGATAGCTTTCCAGAGTTGTTTTTCATAACTTTTTTATAACATTTACTTATCATAATTTTTTAAAATGCAGTGTAAGATTATTGCAAACAAATATTTCATAAGCTTTTACTGAACCTAAAGATCATGGACTTGAAGTAATTGTTATCAAAAATGAGCTTTAAAATATCCACACCGGGGATTTCTTCAGTTCTATAATGACTGTGGTAACAGTCATTTATCAAATGTAGCCAGATATGTGGTTTCATAACTCAAATTAAAAATTCCTTTTACTGTCTAAAATGTTTTCCAAACGAAAAGGATATTGTTAGTCACACCATAATTAGATTGGTGCCTCAAGTAATGTACATGCCATTACTACAAGGGTAATTTTATTTCTTAATGCTCTTAGGTGATAGAAATCATAATGACAGTGATTGCATTTCAAAGAGGATGCATTGGTAATAATTCAGACTACAAGAATGCATTCCACAGAAGTGTATTGATACAATAGATAATTATTACTCCCTAGAAATGTTACAAACTGTGAATTTACGTTAACCAACCTTCAGATATATGCTGTACAAGCTTAGGTCCAGTCTGTCTTAAAATGAATTCAGATAAATCAACCAAAATTGGCAATGATAGCAGCTGTTTTAAGCTCCCCGTCCAAGCTGATGACTTTAAAGACAGCACAAAGATTATTCAAGGAACAGGCAACATGATATTGAATAAATGTTGCATTTTCCTTGTAGGCTAGAATCAAACACATTTAAATAAGTCCATTTAAGTGAAAAATATTCATTTTATATAAAATGGTTTTCAAAATACATACATGCAAGCATACATACATACATACATACATACGTACATACACAGTTATGCTCCTGCATATATAAAGTGAATGAATTATGTTTAAAACCAAGGATAGTTCGAAATTTGCAAAATATTGATCTGCCATCTTTGCTAAGCTTTGCAGAAATACAAAAAAAATATATAGGCCTAATTCTGATTTTGGGAAATGCCTCCATCTAAGAAGTGTCACAGTTTCAAACAGAACAATGCTATTCATTCATTTCTAACCCTTTAGTATGCTACCAATGAGTCAAATAAAACCAACCACACATTGTTTCCCTGAAGAAAAACATACTTGCAAACATGTAATATATTAAAAAATTCTTTTGATGTATCTATTAGCAAAATATCATATGTCTTTTCCTTGGACATGGGCACTGAGATGAGTAGAAAACAAGAAGAATAAGAGATACTTATTCCTCTTCAAAGCCATAAAAACCACTCCTTCTTGGCACTGCAATCACTTAAAATATTCCACAAAGGTTACTTCACCTCTACAAAGTTATATAATCTGGGTGCAACTGATTCTGCAGTCTGCTTGTTCAGTAGCAATGCATATGTTCAGGGGACAGATTGCTTTAAAAAATGTAGGCATGCCATAACTGAAAGGTATGGGTTAATGAAACTAGTATATTATATATACCCCATAAATCAAATGATGCACTAGAATTTTGGATTTTTAGGTATTCATACAAGGCATCCAGCATTTCAAAGCATAATATTTTATTGGTCCTTCTTAGCTTAATTTTCTATGAAATTGTTGACAGTCAGGATCTGGAACAGTGTAAACAAGATTTGTGTTATCAATCTGCACCATTAGATTGTTAATCTTAATCAAAATAACTTGCACTAAAAGGTACAAATATTTTCTTAATTCAGATATACAAGTTGTCATTATCACATAAGAGTGTGTGTAGTAACTTTCATATGCAGCTGATATGGCCAAAATTACTTGAATTATTGACAATCACTCAGAAAGATTAATTTATTGCACAATACATAAACATTCCCCAGGATTTACTAATCTTCCATGTAAGACTGGATTAGTCTTACACAGAAGCGCCAGTCTAAGAGTATGATGGCAGCGCACCATGCATATTAATGAGGGCACGCTGCCTCAGCTCTAAAGCTTACACAAAGCATGGACGAGTGTAGGGGACATGGCGGACTGCCCAGCACTCCAAAAGTCCACACCCCTGCAATGAAGAAATGCCACAATCTCAAGTTACATGAGCGAGTCTGCTCACATGTGCACAATGTAACACTATACTCCTCCATATGTTAAACAACTGACAAAATTAAAAATAGAAAGAGTTTTTTTTATTTTTTTTTTATTTCATCCACTATAGCTGCCTGTATTTGTGCGTGTTTGCGCGGGTTTGCCCATTGCTTAGCTACAGTTATCAGCTTAGACACCAGAAGAGGATAATAAGAAAAATACATGCAAATTAAGCAAAATAGTGATAGTGTAGTGGGTAGAGCCTTCGCAGAAAGAGGAGACATTCTTGGTTCAAGTCCCACTACTGCACGTCCCATTTTCTGTTAGAAATCTGTATACAAAAATATTTCCTGACATTTTTTATGTATAAGTTTTGTAAAAAGCATTGAAAAGTTAAATGCAGTAGTGAACAAATTTTATATATATATATATATATATATATATATATATATATATATATATGAAGGTGAAATGGTTATGCATTCTGAGGCATGAGTACCCTATTTTAAGCAATATAAAGTACTGCTAAGCACATTTTATCAGTATTGAGCATATTTAAATCCAATTGCTCGCAGCTGCACACCGCGTTAACCAGCGCAATGTCTTTGTGTGTAGCTATGCACCGTGCTAACCAGTGCAACCACAACGTATTTGCGTGTAGCAGCACACTGCACTAACCAGCACAACGTCGGGCAACGTTGAGCAACATTGAGCAACAGTGAGCAACATTGAGCAACATTGGGCAAAGTCAGGCAAAGTTGAGCAAAGTCAGTTAAACGCGGCCACACCTCCTTTACTGTACCTTAACCAGTCAGGTCTGCCCAGTAGGAAAATAAAAAGCAGTGACAGGGCTCGAACTTAGGATACTATGCACTATAATCACAGTACTTAACCACTAAGCTATGACAGTATTTCCTAACCATGCACTTTCAACAGACACATATCTATCAAAGGAATTTTAAACATTGCCAACATCAGCTAAGCAGGTGTGTCTACAGCTGAGTTTTTCCAAAAGTGGCCAATCACAAATAAGTGCAGGAAATTAGGCATATTTGAGCTCCACAAGTGGGAATACTTGCTATAACTGGTTGTAGCTTCCTTCTGCAGTCAGCATGGCCAGTGTTGGAGAAGGGACTCGATTTAGAGTGCAATGCTGGGGCATTGAGGAGTCCAAAGTAATGGTTTGGTTCCTTGTCCACAATCATGAGGAAAGACTTCTGCGGGGCCAGTACCAGGGTACCCAATATAAAACGGAGGCCTGGAGCAGTCTTGCCCATGATCTCACCAGTGCCAATGGTGTTCCTCAGACTGATGAGCAGGTCAGGCACCATTATTCTGACCTGAAGCGATGTAGGGAGGATCCACTGGACCAGTAGATCCAGGAATCCTGTGCAATGCCTAATGCCCCAGTACTGAGTAAGTAGCCATTGTATTAAGTAGTTAAGAATTGCTATACTTGTCTATACACTGGATAGGTATGTCTCAATATCACTGCATTTACTTCACAGCTGCAGGTGTCTGGGCTATGAACCAGCAAGCCCATGAAGACAGACTGCAAAGGCTGCGTCATTAGGCAGGTTAGTAATTATTCTGCATGTACTGTTATATAAAATAAATGAGAGAGCCTTCAAAAAGTCTTTTAACCCAATAAATAAAGGTGTAATAATCCTTTAATAAATGTATAATTACTGAAGTGCGTCTGTGCCATTTTCTTTGATATGTTGTTGTATTGTGCATTCTACAAATAGTAGCGTTGTATTAAGCAGTGTCAACCCACACTTGGGTAGGCCCATATAACGTGGATGAAGGGGAGTGCCAGTAGCTTTTATGTATATTTACAGCTCTCAACTGTTGGTTCATGCCCAGCATGTACAAGTTAATCTGGCCCATGAGTAGCTTGGTATTGTGTTCCCCAGAAATGTCAGTGTGCTGCCAGAAATGTAGAAAGATGTTAACATATAACTGATACTTTCACCAGAACATATCTAGATAATTATATGAAAGTAGAGCTGTCAGTGTACCATCTTAGCAGTAGTGTGTGTGTGTGTGTGTGTGAGCAACTCTCAAAATATGTTGCAGTAACATCTGCATCTTGGACAGTTTGTATGTAAGATACAGCTCATGTATATAATGATCTAGCAAAATCCAATTGCACAATATAAGGACATTGGGTAGTGTAATAATACATGTAAGGGACATATAACTGCAGTTAATAGGAATGTAATGAAAAGTAGAAGGATATATAAGTCGTTAACTTGAGCTATCTTTTTCCACCCTACTGTATGTGCATAAAAAATGCAATTCCACACCTCAGTCAGTATGTCTAATCTCAAAACATTTGTTGGGACATATGTCCTATTGGTTTATAAATATTTGCATTTATTTTTATGCATGTACCCTCTTAAAATACCACAATATTGGTGGCATGTTGCCATCAATTTAACCTGCATGTTGTAATGTCCACTATTGTTCTATACATGCATGTGTTATGCTTGCTTTTCAACTGTTGAAAATCTGATGTGTTGGGTTAATGGGAATACTTCTGCATGCTGTTATATCTAATTGGGAATGCTGTTGACTGTTACTAACACATATCTTTATTAAACTCTCCAAAGCATAGTTCGTATGGCAAGGCCAGTCCCAGCAGACCCACCTTTCCCACCTCAGCTGGCCATGGCACCTGGCACCAGTAGATCTGATGCCCAGCCTGGGACCTCCTCCTCCACTGGCCCTGTGCCACCTTCAGGTGGAAGCGCTGCAAGGGATGGGACTTGGCCCCCCCCATGCAAGCTTGGGCGGAGGAGGGCCACCTATCACCCTTCAAATGGTCCAGGCTGTGGTGTGTAGAGAGATTGAACATTCTGCTGCAGAATCTCTACACCAGCTTAGGCCCAAGTGGTGCAACTCCTGGGTCAGCCTGCCCCTCCTACACAGCCCCCAGCACAGCCACCCTCTGGGCCGTGAAGGTGCAGTGGTGACTGCCCATGGGTGGGGACCTCAGTCCCACTGTTTCCATCTGGGGGCTCATGGGCTTGCGATTTCCAAACATCCCTCCCCGTCAAAGGTGTGCACTCACCACGTGTCATATACTGCCCCTGTATGCATCTTGTTTGTCTTGTCTGTTTACCTCCCCAACCTACCTGCCCAAATATACCTACTTCCCCTATAACACTTTTCACTCTCACCTGAAAAAAAAAAAAGGACAATCTGCTCCCAAAAAAAAAAATTACACCCCATACATAGCTGCCCATTTTGCACACATGTCCACTGGACACATGAAACATTATTTAATTGGCATTACAACATACTTTGTTGTCCTCACCCCTCTCTCAGGGGTTGAAGGGTTCACATCTACCTCCAAATTTATTGCATATACACAGCTGTTGCTGTTGAAGAAATGGGCAGCTATGGACCTTCCCTACACCTGTCCTGCACATCCCAAGCTATTTTCCATACTGTCTTTCCCTCTTTGTGCCCCTTTTTCATCACTTTCTTATCTCCCCATTTTTCTTTTCTTTCAAAGAAATGAGCACGTGGGTTAGCGGGAGTAAGCACTATTAAGCAGTAGTTAGCGGGTTTGTGCGAGTTTACGCTTGGCTAAGCAATGTGCAGCAATGGGCAAACCCACTTACAACTGCTTAAAAGTGCCTTAGTCACTCTGTATGTGAGAGCCCTTGTTCTGCTCAGGAGCAAAATGAAACACCTCTGTCAGTCTCGAGCCCTGGACCTTGCACACACTACACAACATGAAGTACCACTAATCCATGGTAGATATACATTAAGTTGGTGCTTAAATAAATATATCATGCATCAGAATGAGTAAATGTAAAGGAAAAATTTGAATACCATACCACACAACTTGTTCTATGGATGTTGACCAACCATTGTTGTGGGATTACATTACATGACTGTGATAAGAGAAGCAGCCATTCTACCAGGAAATAATGTTACACCATCACTTTACAACCCCACACAGTATCACAGCAGGACAAACACTGGCATATCTGCTTAGGGCAGAGGCCATACCTCCCAACTGTCCCTAATTTTCAGGTATGTCCCTGATTTTGAAACAAATTTTAGCTCTGTCCCTCTGAATCCCTCCGAAAACTACTGACTTTGGCCAGAAAAGTGGTGAATTACACTTAATGAATAATGACAATAATTAAGAGTTAGACACTTCTTTTACTTCAGAAAAGGTGTATTAATTCATATGCTCTGATTCTCTCACTGTCTCAACTTAATGGCACTAATATTTTAAAGGTGTCCCTGATTGTCCCTGACTTTTTCTTGACTTTTCCCTGGGTCTGTTCAAATATGTACCTGAGTGGTTGAGAGGTCTGGCAGAGGCAGAAACACAGAGGCATATCAGCCTTTCTGCTGTTACACACTGTGCAAATAGCTTTGGAAGGAGTTTCAGAAGCATACCCTTATGTAGGAATACAACATTGATATACAAATGGATGGAGCCATGTACTGGTAGCAACCAAATGTAAGAATGCCATTGCTCTATTGCTGAAAAGACCTGTGTGGTGCACAGACAAAAAATAACAGGCTATTCTCTGGCTATCATGTGGATAGGTCAACAGCTGGGTGTTATGCAGGCAGACTACTTGCCTTGATAAACTAACATGTACACAGTAACCCTGTAAGTCCAGCAAGATAAAATCTACACAATAGTACTTACACTCTGTACTTCTGCAACCCTACCCAAATGTAGAATATACCTGTGTGTGCAGGGTCTACCAGGGATGTAGGTAAGCATACTCACAGTACTGAAATGTGTCCAGGTTTTCTGTGCAGCTTGTGCTAATGTCAACACTAAAAAAGCACAAACTGTTTAGAACTGAGTAAATGAATATTCACAGTATAGCAGTTCACAAACAATTATTGTGCCAAAGGAATACATCTCAATAACTAGCTTTGTATGGCAGTTAATTGTAACAGTTGAAAAGAAAGTACATCCTTCCATGTATCTTGGGGTAGCATTTTGAGGGGTGAGTACATTTCTACACTGACAAGTAGGTACTGGAAGCAGCAACATTAGGTCTGAGTACAAAATGTAAATCTCTGGCTACACCCCTGGCTTCTGATATAAGAACTATACCAAACCTTCTGTCTTAAACAATGATATCCACAGCAAACAAGGATGATCTCCATCTTGGAAAGCTGAAAGGGCCACGCCTATGTGAGTCAGCAATTTATAGTACTGGGTTGCTATGACAGTGATTACTGCAATTACTACACAGCAGGCTGCATGCAATTAGCAAACGGTGGCTACTAATTGGTGCAGAGGCCATCACATGCTCATGTGCAAATTCCTACAAAAGCAGGCTGCAATCTCTGCCAACAAACTTACTCACTCTATTGCAGAGACTGACAGAGACAGAGAGACAGAGAGACAGAGAGACAGAGAGACAGAGAGACAGAGAGACAGAGAGACAGAGAGACAGAGAGACAGAGAGACAGAGAGACAGAGAGAAGGAAAAAGAAATATTACCAAATCATACAAAGGAAAGGTATGTGACACATATGTATTTACTGGCATGTAGCAGATTTTATTGAAGAATAGTCTACATAATGTGAACCATTCATATGTGGTAGCAGTACTTTTTTACGCACAGATGTTCTGCTTAACTACTGCTATGGACAATACTGTGTGTACCTGTTTGCAGTGGGACATACCTGTGAAATGTGTAGCTCAGCATTAAATGTCAAAGATCTGATCCATGTTATCTGTGTTCTGTACAGTAGTGTGGCCAATGGTTGTTGGGGGGATTAGCGCCAACATTATATAAACATGGGTGTGACAGAACAACACATGCATGATAGTCATATTAAAGTGTAGCTTAGCACTGGCAACTGCTGTAGCAGTCTAGTATGCTTATGTAACATCTGTTGCCATATATACCCCCCTAATGTTAGTGTGTGTTCAAATGTGACACCTGTTTGTGATGCAGCAAGGCCCAACAGTTCAGCTGTAAGGTCCAGGGACTTACATCAGTGTGGACCGTGTGTGTGTATGCCACACACATACAGAGAAATATATATGTGTTATATATATTCACATCTGTATATGTGCATAGAGCAGGGGACATATTGCAAATGTTTGTGAAGGGGGGAGATATATATGTTGGTGAAGGTTAGTATGCATATATTTGTATGTAGGTTTTAGTGTGTGACAAATAAGACAGCATACAGTGCTGGTATATGACATGTGGTGGTTAAACACTGTGGGTGGTTTGTTCAGTTTGCAATGTTGAAGCCAGTAAAACCTGCTAAAGCTACCTGGGCTGTGAACACCTTCAATGCATTTATCCCAAGACTGTGTGATTTTATTACATTACTGTACACCTTACATCATTTGTATAATTGATATTCTCATTATGAAAGGTGAAATGTATATGTGCTTACATATATATGTATATGTAGACCAATGGATTTGTGTGTATGTATATATATATATATATATATATATATATATATATATATATATATATATATATATATCTATATATATATATATCTATATATATATATATATATATATATATATATATATATATATATATATATATATATATATATATATATATATATATATATATATATATATATGTATGTATAGTTATATACTCATACACACCTACATCTACTTGTTGCAATAGATTCTCTGTACTGTTGACTGATTGTATTGGTCAATATGTTTGTGAATACATCAAAGATATGCATCTGTGGGATAGCTTAGTGGGAAACTGTTTATGTCATGGTAATATGGATCCTTGCTTTGATCCTGCTAGGCAGAACAAGTGCTATTGCATACAGTGTGATTAAGTCCCTTGGTTTTAACTAGGGTGTGTCATTGGAGGCTAAAGCACTACATCTATGATTATTGATTGGTACCGATGTTGAATACAAATCCTGTGTGTACTGTAGTACTACTTGAAGCTCTGGGCCTGTACAGCAAAGTATGGTGTATGGCCACATTGCTTGCCTCCACTGTTTTGTGTGGTCCCTGTATTCATCACAGATTACATTTCTCAAGATTAAAGTTGTGTAAGTACTGATACACAGTACTGTAAAGTACACACTGAAAGTTTATCTGGGTTGTCATACCTTTGTGTCCTGTAATTATGTCTGATGTGTGTGCGGGTATGTCTGTAACATGTCCTTTGACATATGTGTGGTAAAACATATAACTGCGTATCTAGCAACATTCATAGTGTACTACAGCAGTATGCGACCTATATTCCCAATTGTGCACATATTTTGGCCACAGGTTTGCCATTAACAAGTTGTGTGGTATAATAGTAATATATTTACTGGACCTTACACTGATTGTGATGGATGATATATTTCTTTACACATCAGCTTGATGTATATCTGCTGTGGCTAGGTGGTGCATCGTGTTGCATGCAGTGTGCCAGGTACTCTTGTATAGTTTTGTATAGTGATTTTATTTTGTTGCTGTGCAGAACATGGTTCATTAGATAGAGAGTGAGCAAGGCACTTTCAAGCAGTTGTGGGGTGAGCAGTGATAAGTGGCAATTACAGTGTTTCACTCTCTGTTAGCTTATAGGTTGCTATATATGGCAGTTCAGTGATATCTATACTGTATAATGTTAAATATGCCATATGACTTGCTCAGACATATTTTTGTATTTATGTCTTCCAGGGATCATGGCCCATCGCAGGAACCCCAGTTACAGTAGCGCTGAAGATGATATCATTACTAGCAGTATGATTCAGCACTACCATCTCATGTTCTCATGAACCAGCTAGGACCAGCAGGAGCGTACTGCAATGTGGCAAGATGTTGTCCGCAGGGTCAATGAGGTAGGCCTGCATAACCAGACATATGAGCAGGTATGCCACCACTGCAGTGATTTTTCTCAGACATGTCCATCAGCATGCTGCTGATGTGCGTAGATAACAGCTTGCAACAGGAGGTGGTGCTAATATCCACCCCCCCTCACCAGAGTGGAGGAGCTGCTCCTGAGCCTGGTGGCACCTGCCCAACAACAACAACAGCAGCAGTCATACACCATGATGGAGGTTGGAGCCATCCAGCAAGCACACTTGGAGTATGCAGGTAGCATGGCATATCTGTAGACTACTGTTATCTGTATTGGTAGATCATGCATATGTGATATGTGGAGTGTGTCGTTCAAAGATGCGGAGCCTGTTGTTGTGCAATACTGATCATTTGGAACATAATCAGTAGCCCTGTGAATGTAAACGGTTGTACTTTAAGATTGTAAACACACAGTAGCAATGCCACAGCTGTGGCCACTGACAAACTGTCTCTGACTGACAAACTATGTAGGTCCCTCTGGGGTGACATGAAGGCAGCGGACAGATGCTGGTGAGTGTGTTCTACATTTATTATTGTAAATAAAAAGTGCATGTCATAGTTAAGGTGTAGGCCATGTACACATGCAACACACCTACCCATAATGCATGCTGTGCATGTTTGGTGTATGAGCACGCACATCTCAAACAAATGTGGCTAGACTGTAGTGACCACTGGACAGGCACAGTTGATACTCAACATGCACATAACATACACATCTATGTCATACACAGTGCATTTTAACATCCTACACATAAAGGACTCCGAAATCCTCTGTAAAGACACACTTCAGTATCCAAAATCTCATTCACACATTACACATAATATACCTGAGGGGTAGAGGCCTATCATGGGGCATTTAAACACTTTGCAACACACAAAACATTCATGTCAGGGAATGCTCCTTATTGGCCTCCTTACAAGCTCACATAACAACTGGTTGTGAAATGGTAAATTTAGCCAACATAGTACATTTCCGGCACAGCATGATTAGTGCTGGTTTGGGAAACATTTGTAGCCTTGAGTAACCACCTGGTGCTTCATGATTATGGCCTATGGTACTATACCCCATCCAGTTATTGTAATCACAGTACTACACATAGCTTTCATTGCTATACACCTTAATGTTTTGTGTGTGCACACATATGCACCTCTAAACAGTATGCATACCAATCACCATTTGCACAACTGACACATATATGTCTTGTGATGTTATTGGGTGGCTAGGTCATATGACACACATTGGATATGTGTAGTGTTTAAATATGCAGTTGTGTTTTAGCATGCCATGTCATGGATGAGACTGGCATGTCCACAATATGATCGACTCTCGCCATAAGTACCGTACATTG
Source organism: Protopterus annectens (assembly GCF_019279795.1). Taxonomy (NCBI): domain Eukaryota; kingdom Metazoa; phylum Chordata; order Ceratodontiformes; family Protopteridae; genus Protopterus; species Protopterus annectens. Next base: position 1,512,494,048 of record NC_056739.1, read on the forward strand.
GGTATGTGGCCAAATGGTATTCCATCAATTATCCATGCACCACTGATGATGTTGTGTGAAGACTCATCATGTATGTGTTAAAAATGTGTCCACAATTATTTGCTAAAGACACAGAGGCTGTATTCAGCATTGGATACCTATCTGACACACAGATACACATCCAGCAATGGTATGTACATCTGTGAGTAATGGTGCACAGTACATTACAGGGTTATGAATACCTGCACAGCAATTTTGTGTCCATGTATGCACTGTGTTCCAGGGGGAGGGCCATCACCTAATAAAAAACACACATGCATCAAAGCCATGTATACTGGACTGACTACACTTGCACTGCATGCTGTTGAGCAACACATGTCCTGCATGCTGACATGTGTGATATGACTGTTTTGCTTGTGATACTGAACCCCACCATCACCTGCTATTGTGTATATTCTGTGATTGCTGGTGTTGTGTGTGTCTGCTTTAGGGAGGAGTGTATTTTTGTGTGTGTGCATGTGTGCATGTGCATGTGTGCATGTGCGCATGTGCGCATGTGTGCATGTGCGTATGTGTGCATGTGTGCATGTGTGCATGTGTACATGTGGTCTGAAGTCATGTTCAGGTCTTAAAGTGTGTTTCCTGTTTTCCTCTCACAGGTGCCGAGGTGGGGCTGGTTCAGTACAGCAAGGAACCTGATGCCACTGAGGCAGACAGTGATGATGAGGATAGGTGTGTTGAGGCACAGGCAGGTTTGTCAGGGTCTGTTGTTGGGCCGCCAATTGACAGTACACAAGTCTCCACCCCATCCATGCACACAGTCATACTGCCTGTACATCCATCATCACCATTGCCCTTAGCTGAGGGACAGTGTATGGTTGGCACTGGCCAGGACAGTGTGGTATCTATGGCACATGTATCAGGACACAGCAGCCATAGCCAGATGTCTGGAATGGTTCCACATAGGCAGATGCCCAGGGGTTCTTGTCAGAGCACTGCTGGTCATCATGCCCCTGGCAGAAGTGACACACCTCTTTCTACCACACGCATGTTCCAGGCTATCATGGAGGCACAGACATGAATGGAGCAGTACACCAGACAGGGGCTAAGGGGACAGAGGGCTCATAACACCTCTGTAAATGATAGTATCCATGACCTAGCAGGTGCCATACATAACTACACAGAGATCATTGATAGATGTTGGGGTGAGACATTGGATGCCCTCCACAATGTCATGTCCATGTGTCAGGACAGAGCGGGACATTTGAGACGTTGATGTGAACATCAGCAGCTGGAGGTCACCGTGGATGTCCAGCAAGTCACAGCCGCTCCTGTAGTGCCAGTACCAGCCCCAGCAATGTTGTGGGGGGGCTGTCCATAGACCATCCTAGCAGACCATGTGCATGTGGCTCTGGCCAGTCCCAGCAGGGACCTGGATCCAGTGGACATATGTCAACTTCTTCAGATAGCACCTAATCTGGATTAGTATCTGATACTGTCTGTATCACCCCTGCCAGGCACAGGTTCTGTATCAGTGGCCAGAGATGGTGATCTGTAAAGCCTGCCAGGTACAGCCTGTAGCTGTCTCACAAATCCCCATATATGGCAGCCACATGATGGAATTGTGTGCATGCAGAAACACACACATAAACCAGAAACCTAGAGCAAACACATACCCACACACATTACATCAAGATTGGCCCATAACAGTACTCATGGCCCTCACACACACACTCACACACATATGTCGATTGTATGGCTCAGTGTAGGCCTCTGGCAAACCAACAACACACCCTGTGCATATGACGAAACCTGTGCCACCTCCTGTCATCTGTAACATTGATGCAGGAACAGGCTAGCATGGTGCTGATGCACAGGGTGACTTTAATAAAGTATAGCAATGCTTGGATGTGTAGCATTTTGTCAGCGGTAAAGTGTAATGATATCCTTGAAGGTGTAGCTGAGCAGGCATGATACATTAAAGTTGTAATTAGCAATGTTGTGTTGTTTCCACCAGTGTTTATTCCAATTGTGTTTTTTTTGCCCATGTGCCACTTGGCTGATGTGTGTAGTTGTGTCAGCATGCATTATACAATGGACAGTAAGTGTGGGGTGTGTGCAACACAGGTTTACAGGCCTCCATTTGTGAACATGATGGAGGTGCACTGTCTGCATGTACATGCATATTGGACACATGGGCAGGGTGACATGCCCTGTATTGGCCAGTGTTAACACTCCATAGTTTCTGTTGGTGGCCAGTATGCATTATACTACACACATTTTGGAACTTGGGTACGCATGTGTGTGTATGACATGGGTTGACACTGTGCTGTGGGTGATTCTGTTGTTGCTATCTGTCATTGGTTTGCATTACTAAGGTTAACACTATCCCAGCTGCATAATCCTTTAGTAACTGTTCACCTACAGGGTTGCATGGACCGTGCTATCACAAACACAAGAAATTCTCACTTATACAGTAAAACTGCATTAGTCTCAAGGACCCCTGCCATAAACTAAATATATAATAGAAGGTGTGAAGTTGTACCAAAAAAGTGTTACATACCAAGAAGGGATAACCTCTCTGGTCAGCATCATTGTGAAAATACAATCCCTCAATAAACATACAAGGCAAGCTTCAAAATACAGAATGGCAAGGATTTGAAAGAACACTAAAGCTTTCTTTAGTGTTGTGTATAATCTACAGGGGAAATCTCAAATCAGGTCATAGTTAATGTAAATGGTCACAAAATACACTTATCTGACTGACATTACCAATTTCTTGTCAGACAGTTTGAATGTGGATTTCACCACCCTGTCATTACACAAGGGCCACATTTCCAGACCTGAAGAATGTAAAACCTGATGATTCACAGACACTCTAGTTAAAACATCTCTTTACCAAAGTCCAAACCCCAGTGGCAATGGTACTGGACAGTGTCCCTGGCTGTGTCATACACAAGCTGACATATGAAGTCACCACTCACCTAAACACTCTGTCCAGATGCAGTCTCTATACAGGTTACATACTTGTGGAATGATGCATGGTAATGGTGTTCACAGTCCACAAGGGTTAAGCTACAACATCTTCTTCTTCTCCTTTCAGATGCTCCCATTAGGGGTCACCACAGTAGATCATCTGTTTCCATTTCTTCCTGCCTTCTGCATCTTGTGCTGTCACACCATGCACCTGCATGTCCTCTCTTACCACAGCCATAAACCTCATCTTAGGCATTCCTCTTTTCCTGTTACCTGGCAGCTTCATCCTTAGCATCTATTTCACAATATAATCTGCATCCCTCCTCAGCACATGTACAAACCAACTTAATCCTGCCTATCTGGCTTGGTCTACTAACCTTCAAACCTGCGCTGACCCTCTAATATACTTATTCCTAAACCTGTCCACCCTCATCACACCCAGTGCAAATGTTAACATAAATTGATTAAGGGTAGAACTACAACAGATCCTGGAAACTCTCACCCTGTAAGCCCAACAAATGTTATCGGGAAGGCTATGGAGCACAGCATTAGGGAACTCATTAACAGAGACATTATGAACCTGCAAACACTGCACATACCCACTTATATTCTCTAAAGGCCAGATCATGGCTCCTACACCTAGTAGACTTCAAGGCAGTTAACAAGGCTATAGGTGAGGGAGTGGAGGTCCACATAGCCAAGCTATAGCTCACCAGCAATTCATACCCATCCCACATTTTGGTATTGTACATATTCTCAACAGACTGATCATAAACAATTGTTAGATGATGGCTTGACAACTGACGCACAGATGTAGGACACACAGTAACATTTGCAGCCTCCATGTACAATTCTATGCCAGTAACAAGTGGTATTCACCTGCACTCAGTCCTGGGACCACTCCTGTTTTGCATATAGCTTTCTTAGGTACAAGCAAACAAAGCAGGGATATGTCTTCCCACGTCTGATGAAAATGCGTACTGTGGGCTATACTTTATTCTCCGGATGACACACACATCCACCAAAAGGGTATCATAGAGACAGATACCTGGTGTCAAACTCATGCTGTAAAGCTATAAGCCAAAAAAGCATAGTTATCCACTTTTAGAAAACAAAGTATCCCCAGAGTACAACATAGGTAGTAGCCCCCAAAATGTGGAACAGGTACTAATGAATACATAGAGCCATGTGTTTAGTCATCTCTCCTTTGATAATCACATTACCAAAGGGTTTTGGAAATCCCACTGTAGAGCACATAAGCAATAAAGGGTTTACATGCAGATCTACAGAGGTTGTTGCACACCTATAATGATTAGTCATCTTTGCCAAACTTTGCTGCTTTGGAACAGGATTCAAATATACCTCAAGCATAAACCCTCACTCACACTCTTCAATAGAAACCGTGATGAGTGGATGTGAAACAGAAGACGTAGCCCAGGGATCACTGCAGTGGCTAAGCTTGTCACTAGAATACAGAAGTGACCTAAGGTCTGGAAAGTGCCAGCCACGCTCTGGCAAAGATAACAGATGCGTTCATGGAGAAAGCAGAGTATTGAGGTCACATGTATGTATATGGCTTTGCCCCACAGCTACCTTACATGTGTAATGCACATACAGTTGTCATTGTGATATGTCATACACTAGAAAAAAATCAAAGCCCACTTTACATTGACCAACTGTGTCACACACTTGGAACACACAGTCAGCAAGTGCAAGATTCAAACTCCTTTCTAAATACATTATGATACTACAGCAGTGTGCATTTACATGCCACACTATACACATTACTAAGATTTTACCTTTCCACAGGTATATTTGTAGGATGGTGACATCATCAGACTTGTCAAAGATGAGTATAGCACTGTTAAGGGGTGTGAGTATTCTCCAAAATGGTTGCGCCTCCCCAGGGAGACACACACACAGTTAGCAAGTGCAAGATTCAAACCCCTACTTAATAATATGACAGTAGTATGCATTTACATAACATGCTATACACATTACTGGGATTGCTTCTTTCCACAGGTATATTTGTAGGATGGTGACATCATCAGACTTGACAAAGATGAGTATACCACTTTTAAGGGGTGGAAGTAGTCTCCAAAAAGGTTGCTTTTTTCCAGGGAGGCACACACACAGTTGGCAAGTGCAGAATTCAAATCCCTAACTAACTACATTATGATACTACAGCAGTACACATTTACAGGACGCGCTATATACATTACCGGGCTTTTTCTTTCCACAGGTATATTTGTAGGATGGTGACATCATCAGACTTGACAAAGATGAGTATACCACTTTTAAGGGGTGTGAGTAGTCTCCAAAAATGTTGCTCCTCCCCATGGGGACACACACACAGTTGGCAAGTGCAGGATTCGAGCTCCTACTTTACGATACTACAGTAGTACACATTTACATGGCACACTATACATATTACTAGAATCTCACATTTCCACAGGTATATTTGTATGATGGTGACATCATCAGACTTGACAATGATGAGTATACCACTTTTAAGGGGTGTGAGTAGTCTCCGAAAAGGTTTCTTTCTCCTCAGGGAGAGACAGACACACACACACACACACACACACACACACACACACACACACACACGCACACACACGCACACACACACACACACACACACACACACACACACACAGTTGGCAAGTGCGGGGTTCTTAATCAAAACTAAGTACGTCTTTACACTTCATCAAGCAATATGGAGTTACAGGGTGCAATACAGACATTACTTTTTTCACATTTGCTAACCTCAACAGGCTTATCATACTAGGTGTATTGTGAGTGTATTGTATGCATAGGCCATAACCATTTCATATATGGGTTGATGCACCACATGCTGGCACACACAGGGTCAAACCGGTGGCTAAGCTCTATCAACCCAATACTGGACAATACAGTCAGGAGGAGTAGGGTCATACAACCACAACACCAACTGTCTCACATAGACCTACAATATATCACCAGCAAAACACACACATAAATACACATTACCATACTCAGAGAATACAAATATTAATCTGAAAAAGAGAGAGTGTCCTCAAGCAGACAAGCAAGCAACATGCACCTCCAAGCACACACCAGAAAACACATAATACACCAAAGCAGTGTGCCTCACAACAGGCAGTAAGGCAAAACAACATACCCGACACACTAGTAATAGGTGACTTCATAGTTAGGCACACAGATGTTCCACTCAGCTGGACAAAAGGAAGGTTACTGTCAGTTGTCTGTCAGGTGCTATGATCCGCCACATAACACAAGCACTTACATCACTCCTGAACAGGTACATATATGACGTGTTCTTTGCACATGTCAGTGTGAATGATCTGAGACATACCTCCCAGGACAACATGACAAGAGATATATAGTAGCTCTATGATCATGTAGCTCAGGCTGGTATGACCCTGACCTCGAGTAGCATCTTACCTTCACCTACATGATATTGCAATATAGAAAAAGATGATAAACTTCAACAATTGGCTGAGCTTCTGGTGTCATTCAAAGGGGAATCCAGTCTCTGTCTGCCTGTGATGACATGATAGACAAGCCTCGTTGCTTTGCTACAGATGGTTTGCACCTGTCACCCCTATGCTTCTGAATACTGGCCAAGACTCTTGCTCTCCCCTTATTACATTTATTAGGCAAGGCTCAAAGATTCATAGGTTCATAGGTTCATAGGTAGGTACTAGGCTATCGGCCCTGGGGCGTATACAAGCCCAACCAAAAAGGTACCCTGGCTTTTGCCACCCAAGAAATTTATTTTCCTGTGCCACTGTCGAGCAGAGACACAGAAGTGATCCCCGGGGTGAATTTCCTATTTCCCATCCAATCATCAAGATTTTTCTTGAAGAGTGCTAATGAGGAGCTTTGTTTGATATAGATAGGTAGTTTATTCCAAAGTATGGGAAGTCTCTGAGACAGGAATCTATCCCTCCAGCATGTTCTGTTTATTGTGGTGACAAGATTTAGGTCCCTAGAGTGTGTAGGTTCATAGGTAGGTACTAGGCTATCTGCCCAAGGGCATTTATAAGCCTAGCCAGAATGTGTTGGCTTTCAGCTCCCTTTTAAATTAGTTTCCTGAGTCTCTGTCTAGCAGGGCCACTGAAGTGATCCCAGGGGTAAATTTACAATTTCCCATCCACTTGTCAAGTTTCCTCTTGAAGAGAGACAGCGAGTGGCTCTGCCTAACATAAACTGGGATTCTATTCCAGAGCGAGGGAAGTCTCTGGGACAGGAATCTATTCCTCCAGCACATCCTGTTTATTGCTGTGCTGAGGTGTAATTCACTGGAGCGTGTGGTTCTAAGAGATTTGGTTTTCTTGAGATGGAGCATGTCCATTAATTCCGGGTTGGACATGGCCTTATACATCAAGCATAGATCACCTCTGAGCAGGCAGTAAGCAACCAATTAGAGCTGGAGTTTCTTTAGTCAAGCTGCATAGGGCATCTCTTTGAGGCCCATGATCCTCTTGGTGAAGTACTTCTGTGGTCTTTCCAGCTGTTGCATGTGCCAATTAAGGTACATACCAAATGGGGCATTGTACTCTATTATGGGCCTAATAAGTGATGAGTAGAGAGGCACAATGACCTCTCTTGATCTAGAGGTGAACCCTTTTGTGATTAGGTGGGCTACATTGAAGGAATTTCTAACCACTTTGGCAATGTGATTATCAAAGGAGAGGTTACTATCTAGCTGGGTCCCCGGGTCCCTAATTACATTTTCCATACCTAGTGGATTACCACCTATGTGGTAATTCATAGGCATTTTGTTTTTTTCCAAAGGGGATACCTATGCATTTTTTGGCATTCAGCTTGAGGCCATGGTTTTGACACCAGGTATCTGTCTCTGTAAGTCCCTTCTGGAGGATGTCTGTGTCAGCCGGAGAGTTGATTATGGCCCCCAGTTTGCAGTCATCTGCGATCTTGGTCAGCCATAGTCCTCCCATGCTTGCCTGTACCTCAGAGAAGTATATACTGAACAGGAAGGGTCCCAAGACCGAGCCCTGTGGGACACCACTTGTGACTGGTTTCGAGTCAGACATGACACCCGCAACTCTGACCATGTGTGTTCTATCTGTGAGCCAGTTGGCCAGCCATCTCGTGGCATAGGGGTTAATGTTCAAGCTGGTAAGCCTGTCTGTGATGCCAGAGTGGGGAATGGTGTTGAAGGCCTTAGCAAGGTCCAGGTAGGCTGTGTGGACTACCTTCCCTTCATCTATGGCCTTGGTAACTGTTTCAAAGAAGTCAACTAGGTTTAGGAGGCAGGATCTTCCTTTAACAAAGCCAAATTGGGTAGGGTCCAGTGTCTGGAGGTTCCCAATGTCTCTGTTTATGAGTTCCATGATAATTCACTCCATAGCTTTGCAGACCAGGCTGGTCAGGCTTATAAGGCACTAGTTCCCAGGTTCTGTTGTGGCACCACCTTTGTGGAGCAGGATGACTGTTGCTGTATGCCATTCTTTGGGTACATAGTCTGTGGTAAGGCTGAGTCTGAACAGTGAATTTAGGTGAGAGGTTAGTTCCTTTTGGAGCTTGTGTAAGACGCAGCCTGGGACACCATCCGGTCCCATTGATGCTGTATTAGCTTTGGAGAGGGCTGTTTTTACCTGCATGTCCATAATGTCTGGGGCTCTGCATTCTTCTGGGATGGACATGGGCCCTTTTGGGGGTGAAGGGGGGTGAAGTTTGCACTGAACTTGTCCACCAGGATGTTGGTAATGTCAGTTGGTTCAATGTATTTTTTGCCATTTTGCAGTAACTCTGAGTATATCTGAGAGTTGCCACCTAAATTTTTGATATAGCTAAAGAAAGCTTTGTGGTTATTTTTAGATTCCTTGACAATTTTTCTTTTGAAACTGGCCTTATGTGATTTTATGAGCGATCGTAGTTTCTTGCTAATATTGATTAGTGATGCCTTTCCTTTTTGGGATTTTGCTCTATCATGTAGTAGTTTCCTCCTTCTGTTGTATAGCTTATTTATGGCTGGGGTCCACCAGACGGGTTTCCTCTTTTTGGAGGAGTGAGTCTTGGTTTTACTTGGGATGGCTCGATCCATGCATCCCTGTAGATGCTCATAGAATGCACTTGTAAAGGATTCTGCAGATTGGATAGCATTATCTTTTAGCAAGGGGGCTTTGAAACTTTCCACTTCGGTCTTGAGAATTGTGAAGTTTGCTTTTGAAAAGCTTTTCACAGTGGTTTCCTTGACTGGGGGTGGAGTCAGGATGCGGATGTCCAGTGTGATTACTTTATGATCTGATCTTACCAGCGAGGGGTTTAACTCTGGTGTGGAACACTGATCCCCCATGTTGGTGATGATCAGGTCCAGTATGTTGTCACCTCTAGAGGGCTTGGTGACCAGCTGTTCCAGGGTATTTGAGTTTATAAACTCTGGGAAGCATTGGGCAAAGGAGTCTGTACTTGAGTAATTCTCCCAGTCAATGTCTGGCTAGCTGAAATCTCCTAATATCATGGTGTTTGGTAGGACATTTATATTTTCCAGTGTTCTCAGGAATGCTGAGTGAGGGTCCTGAGACAAGGTAGGTGATCTGTAGTAGGCTATGATCTGATAAGCAGCTTTGCCCACTGTTAGTTGCACTTGGATGGTCTCTGAGGCCTCGTGCTGTGCCACTAACCTGGAGGTGTGGGTATCCTTTATGAAAATGGATACACCCCCTCCTTTTGTATTTCGGTCCAGGTTTTGGGGCCAAAGCTTGGAGGGATTAGGATTTCCTTAAGTGGAGCATGTCCAACAGCTCTGTGTTTGACATAGCTTTGTATGTTAGGCAAAGATCACCTCTGAGTAGGCGATATGCGACAGAGTAAAGCTGGAGTATTTTGAGACGGTCTGTGTAGGGCATGTATTTGAGGCTGGTAATCCTCTTTGTGAGGTATTTTTGCGGCCTTTCCAGTTGTTATAGATGTCTTGTGAGGTACATACCAAAAGGGGCATTGTACTCTATAATGGATCTAATGAGTGATGAGTAGAAGAGAACAATGTCCTCTTTTTTTTCTGCATGAGAAACCTTTAGTGATGAGGTGTGCCATGTAGAAGGATTTCCTGACTACTGTGGCAATGTGATTATCAAAGGAGAGACTACTGTCCACCTGTGTCCCAAGGTTTCTTATCACATTTTCAGTGTTAAGTATATTACCGCCTATGTTGTAGTTCATGGGTACAGAGTTTTTAACAAAGGGGGTGACAATGCACTTTTTGGCATTGAGCTTGAGGCCATGGCTTTGACACCAGGCATCTGTCTCAGTGAGGCCCTTTTGTAGGATGTCCACATCATTAGTAGTTTCGATTATGGCTCCTAGTTTGCAGTCATCTGGGAACTTCATTAGCCAAAGATGTTCTGTGTTAGCCTGTACTTCAGGGAAGTAGATACCAAACAGGACAGGACACAGGACTGAACCCTGTGGTACTCCACTTGTCACTGGTCTGAAGTCGGATTTGGAGTCTGCTACTTTCACAGTGTAGGCTCTGTCAGTGAGCCAGTTGGCAACCCATCTTGTGACATAGGGATTTATACCTAGTTTAGTGAGTTTATCTATAATTCCAGAGTGGGGGATAGTGTTGAAAGCCTTGGCAAGATCTAGATAGGCTGTGTGAACCATCTTACCCTTGTCTACGGCTTTGGTGACTGCTTCAAAGAAGTCTATCAGGTTGAGAGGAGACATGATCTGCCTTTTACAAACCCAAACTGGTTGTGGTCCAGAGTTTGGAGATTAGCAACGTCTTTGTTTATAAGTTCCATGATGATACGTTCCATGGCCTTGCAGACCAGCTCATCAGGCTAATCGGGCACTAGTTCCCACGGTCTATGGTGGCTCCCCCCTTGTGTAGTGGGATAACCCTTGCTGTGCACCATTCAGCAGGCACAAAGCCTGAGATGAGGCTATGATTGAACATGGTACTTAAGTGTGGTGCCAGTTCGTTGTGAAGTTCATGTAGAACTCAGCCTGGGATGTTGTCTGGTCCCAAGGAGGCTGTGTTCCTGGCTTTAGAGAGTGTGGTTTTTACCTGTGCAGCCATGATGACAGCAACTTTGCATTCTTCCAGTATAGAGATCTGCTCTTTCATGGGTGAGAGGGGGGTAAAGTTAGCACTGATCCTATCTGCCAGGATGTTGGCAATATCAGTTGGGTCTGTATATTTAGTGCCATTGTGCTGTAACTCAGATCAGATCTGAGTGTTGCCATTGAGATTCTTGACATAGCTATAGAATGCTTTGTGGTTGTCTTTAGAATCAGTGGCAATTTTGTTTTCGTAACTAGCTTCGGAGGATTTTATCAGGGATCGCAGCTTCTTACTGAGGCTGACCAGGGAGCTCCTCCACTCATGGGATTTTACCCTCTTTTGCAACAGTTTCTTACTTCTGTTGTACAGTTTTTTTATGGCAGGGGACCACCAGATTGGCTTCCTTTTCTTGGAGGATAGCGTCTTGGTTCTGTTTGGGATAGCATGATCCATGCACTCATGTAAGTGCTTATAAAGTGCAATTGTGTAGGATTTGGTAATCGTAACTGTATTGCCTATCTGCATGGGTGTCCTGAAGTTCACCACTTCTGTCTTAAGAAGCATGAAGTTGGCTTTGGAGAAAATTTTTAACATGGTTTTCTTAATGGGGGGTGGGAGTAGAATGTGGATATGTAGGGTAATTAGCTTATGGTCAGATCAGACCAATGAGGCGTTGACTTCAGGTGTGGAACACCAGTCACTCAGGACAAACCATACCCTGTAACCAACACAAATAACCACAAAGTGAGCTAAATGCTACTCATTGCCAGAAGTCTCAGCCTCCAAATGCACACACATGAGGCACTTCTCAGTATGGAGAATATTGATATCTGTGCAGTAACAGAAACCTAGTTCAAGGCTCCAGAGAGCACACCAGCACTACCAGGATACTACTCATTCCATACTTTCCAGCATCAGAACCTGGATCATAGCACATAGGGTGGGGATGTATCCATATTCATCAAAGATACCTACACCTCTCTCTACATCCTCTCTGAAGGATATGTACCCATAGAATGTTGCAACAGCAACATTCTTCCCACTCCACAGGGGTGGGGCCACAAAAGACCCTTGGCATTCATGCTGTATGAGCCTGACGAGTCTGATCTGCAAGGCAATGGAGCCACTCAAAATGGAAGTCAACAATAAAGACATTGGGAACCTTCACACAGTTGAGCACACCCAGTTTGGCTTTGTCAAATGCAGATCACGCCTCCTGAACTGGGTGGATTTCTTTGAGACAGTTACTCAGGCTACATCTGATTGAAATAAGTTCCACACAGCCTACCTATACCTCTCTAAGGCCTTTGATACCATTTCCCAGTCAGGTATCATAGATGAGCTCACCAACCTGGGCATAAATCCATACATCACAAGATGGATTGCAAACTGGCTCACAGATAGATCCCACAAATTAAGAGTTGCTAGCTACATGTCAGACTGTACACCGGTAACAACTGGTGTCCCCCAGGGTTCAGTCCTGGGGTCCCTCTTGTTTTGTATAGACTTCTCAAAAGTACATGCCAACACAGGAGGGTTGTGGTTGACTAAGTTTGCTGGGAACTGTAAAATGTTTGCATAATAGATTCTCCGGATGACACAAATATTCTCCAGAAGGGACTCTATAAGACAGATGTGTGGTGTCAGAATCATGGCCTCAAGCTCAGTGTGAAAGAATACATAGTAATCCTCTTTGGTGAAAACAAAGTACCCCCAAACTACCACATAGGTGTTACCCCTTAAAAACTGACAAGGTAATAAGGGATCTGGGGACGCAAGTAGATAGTCATCTTTCCCTTGACAACCATGTTGCCAAAGTGATTAGGAAATCTATGTGGCCCACCTAATCAACAAAGGGTTTGCATCAGGATCAATAGAGGTAGTGGAGGCCCTCTACTCTTAAGTCAACAGACCCAGCATTGAGTACAATGCACCATTTTGGATGTACTCAACTAAGCATATCCAGCAGCTGTAGAGACCACAGAGGTACCTCACCAAGAAGATTAGTGGCCTGAAACAGTTGTGTTATGCAACACAACTGGTAAAACTAAATCTGTTCTCCATTGCATACCGCCTACTCAGAGGTACACTCTGCCTAACATACAGAGCCATGCCCAACACATAACTGTTGAACATGCTCCATCTACGGAAAACAAAATCGAGTCGCACTACACACTCCAGGGATATGAACCTCATCACAACAATGAATACAACATGCTGGTGGGATAGAGTACCATCCCAGACACTTGCCTTACTGTGGAACAGTGCCCCAATGTACATCAGACAGAGCCCCTCACTGACACGCTTCAATAGGAACCTTGATGAGTGGATGGGAAACAGACAATTCATGCCAGGCATCACATCAGCAGCCCCACTAGAAAGGGGCTTAGGGTACTAACTATTAGAACTAGGGCTTAGGAGACTACCCAATGGGGTGGTGAAAGCTGCACAACTTGCCTCGGCTAATATATGCCTTCGTGAAGATAGTCTACTACATACCTATGAACCTATGTGACAGGTACATGTCTACAGATAGCAGATGTGTACTTCGTTGTACAGTCATGTTGTACAGCAGGCACATGGACCACATACACTGTAATGCTTACAGATACTGGTGGTTGTTATGTACAGTGGGTGAGATGTGCACCTCATGTCTTTTGTGCCATTGGGATGTGTGCTGGGTGGGACAGTCCTGGATGGCTCCCTGTCATGGTCACCCTCTTACACACATCTCTGCTCATCCATCTTTGGCTTATTATACTGTGTTCCCCCTACATATATATATATATATATATATATATATATATATATATATATATATATATATATATATATATATATATGGGTCTATATGACTTGGTCGACAGTTCATATGATCGACTGTTTATTTGGTTGACAGTTCATTTGATCGACAAGCATTTTAGGTGTGGGGCTTTGCCCCCCACACCCCCCAATGTGGGGGGCTGTGCCCCCCCCCCTAACTATATATATCAACTCCAGGGTCACAAAACATTGGGGAAGGGGGCAAATGCTTGTCGATCAAATGAACTGTCGACCAAATAAACAGTCGATCATATGAACTGTCAACCAAGTCATATAGACCCATATATATATATATATATATATATATATATATATATATATATATATAGGTACATAGGTAGGTAATAGGCTATCTGCCCGAAGGCATATATTAGTATGACCACAGTGTGCAGCTATTACCACACATGGGGTTAGTTCCCAAGACTTCTGTGTAGTAGAGTTGATGAAGTGATCCATGGTGTGACAGTTCAGTTTCACATACACTCATCAAGGCTCCTCTGAAAGAGTGTCAGTGAGGGACTCAGCTTAATGTAGGTTGGGAGCCTGTTCCAAAGCAAGGGAAGTCTGTGAGTTAGTAATGTATCCCTCCAACATGTTCTATTTATTGTTCTGATGATGATATCCCTAGATCATGTGGCACAGTGAGCTTTGGTTTACTTCAGATAGTGCATGTACATCAGTTCTGCATTGGACATGGATCTGTCTGTTGGGCAGAGATCGCCTGAGTAGACAGTATGCAACAGAGTACAGACTGATTTAAATTCAGTCGTGTTGCATGAGGCAACTGTTTGAGGCCAGTAATCCTCTTGTTGAGGTACTTCAGTGGTCTTTCCAGCTGCTGAAGGTGCCTAGTCAGATTCATCGCAAGTGTGCCGTGATACTCTCTGATGGGTCTGATGACTGATGAGTAGAGGGAGCCTCCGTTGACCTACATGCAAATACCTTGGCAATTGTGGGAACACGTAGCATGATTTTCTAACCACTTTGTGAATGTGTTTCTGGAAGAAGAGATGACTATCCACATGTGTCTATAGATCCCTTATTATTACCTCCATATTTAGGGTGTTGGCACATATGTGGTATTTGTATAACTGTAGCTCGAGGCCATAATTTTGACACCACATCTGTCTGACTGAGACCCTTTTTAATGATGTCTCTGTTGTCCCAAACATTGATTATAATAACCTTTTTGCAGTTATCCACAAACTTTGCTAACCATAGCCCTCGTGTGTTTGACTGTATTTGTGAAAAGTATACACCAGACAGGAGGGGTACCAGGACTGAACCATGGGGGACAGCAGTTGTTACCAGATTACAGTCCAACAGGGAGACCACAATTCTTACCTTGTGGGATCTATATGTGCCCCAGTTGGCAATCCATCAGATGACATACATGTTTATGCACAGGTTGTTGATTTTGTGGATACGACATGTGTGTGGGATGTTGGAAAAGGGCTTTTCAAGGTCTATGTAGGCCATGTGTAGCTCATTTCATTGATGTATGTCCTGGGTAACTGTCTTGAAAACTGTCTATCAGGTTTAGGAACCATGATCTGCCCCTGACCAAACCAAAATGGGTAGGGTTGGATGTTTGTAGGCTCCCAATAGCTCTGTTTATGATTTCCATAATGATGGACTCCATGGCCTTGCAGATCAGTATTATTAGGTTTCTAAGACAATAGTTCCCATGGTCTGTTGTGCACCAACACTTGTGGAGTGTGCCAAACGTTGTTGTAACCCATTCAACAGTTTCATATTCTGTACAGAGGGTGAGTCTCAACAGACTGTTCAAGTGCAGGGTCTGTTTGTTTTGGAGTTCACATATGACACAGCCAGGGAAACTATGTCATCCCATAGACGCCGTGTTTTAGGTTTGGATAGAGCTGTTTAACCATTGTATATGTGATTTTTGGGTTTTCACAATCTCCAGGTATGGTAATGGGCCCTTTTGTCAGTGAGTAGGGGGTAAATATGTATGAACCTGTCTGACAAGATGTTGGCAATGTCAGTAATGTACATGTATTCATTTACACTTTGCACTGACTCAGAACATATATGAGCTTACATTGATATTTATGACATAGCGAAAAAAAGCTTCATGGTTCTCTATGGACTGTTTGGCAATATTTTTGCCAGAACATGGCTTGGATAATTTTAGGAGTGCTCATTGTTTCTTGATGATACCGATCGGAGTTTTATTGATCTTCTTGGATTTTCACTTTCTTTGAACAACTTAAGTACTTGTAGTACATAGTTTGATTATGACAGGGGTCCAATATATTATATGGGTCTGCTTTCATATCACTGTGTGCGCAAGACAGGATTAGTGAATAGTGACAAGTGTCTGGAGTAAGAACTGCAACTGCCAGATATGTGTGGCCCACTGCTGTACTCAGACATGGCCTAAGTGTGTGAGCATGCCCAGTATGACCTTTCAGTATGTTGCTGACTGAAATTTGCTAAATTTGTTTAAGTGTGTGAGCATGCCCACTATGGGCATATATACTATACGTGTGTGAAAAATCAAGTTGTTTTTTTACTTCAGTGCTCACCATTGTATTGTACATCAACAGGAAGCATGCTGTGCGTGCAGGGCTTCCATGAGTCAATTTGCATAGACTTATCAACATTTCTACATACAGGGGGACAGCTATTATTTGTACATTTCTACCTGGGGGGCACACCTGATTGTTACTGTGGTTGTACATAGGATGAGGGGTACACCTGGCACTTAGACACATTTGCTAGGCCTGCACTGCTATGAGGCATACCACTGTACTACAGACCTTAGCTTCCAATTACATGCATATTAGTTTGTGACTTCATAGCCTACCCAACCCACATCACACTGCCTGGCCTGCTGTTATTTGTCTGCATAGGCCTGGTGGGAGGTTACTCATATGCCTCTTCAGAGGGCATGATACAGCATTTGTTTGTGTTTGCGTTTGTCTACAATTGTCCTGCTGGCTGTGACTGTTAGGTATGTGACCCCCCCCAACTGGTATGTGTGAGTGACTTAAGTTGTGTCAGTGAAATGCTGTCATGGCTTAGTGGTTCAGTATTCTAACTATAGTGCACAGTATCCTGAGTTTGAGCCCTGTCACTGCTTTTTATTTTCCTACTGGGCAGACCTGACTGGTTAAGGAACAGTAAAGCAGGTGTGAGCATGTTTACGCGACTTTGCTCGACTTTGCCCAACATTACTCAATGTTGCTCAACGTTGCCTGACGTTGCGCTGGTTAGCGCGGTGCGCAGCTACGTGCAATTGTATTTAAATATGCTCAAAACTGGTAAAATGTGCTTAGCAGTGCTTTATATTGCTTAAAATAGGGCACTCATGCCTCAGGTGGTGCTGCAGGGCTGCCTATGTCGGATGCACATAGTACACCCCCTATACATGTTTGAAAACAGGTAGTGTCAAGTTAGGCATCCCATTTATTGTATGTGTGAGTGGGAGAGAGGTGTCATTTCCAGGGTTCCTACTGAGTCAGTGTATGTGCTATGCATTGCCTCTTTGCCAAGGCCTCCTTCTGACTACTGGGCCAGGCTCAGGTTGTTCCTCCTCCAAGTCATGCTGTGCCTGTGCAGGCCTTGGCAATGGTGGAGGGCTGTTTGGCCCTGCCCCATGCTGTTCCTGCTGCAGCTGTTTCCGCAGGATCATATTGTGTAGCATGGCACATACCATAACAATTTGGGTACATGTAGTTGGTGAGTACTGCAAGGCTCCACCAGATGTGTCCAAGCACCGGAACCATGACTTCAGCATCCCAAACACATGCTCAATTATGTTTCTTGTTTGTGTGTGTGTGCCTCATTATGGAGTTCTTGTTGAGTTGTGTGTGCATTTCTGATGGGTGTCATCAGCCATGGCTCCAGTGCGTATCCAGCATCCCCCACTAGGTGACCATCAGGGATGTCCCCATTGGCAAATCTTTGGTACAGCTGCGTCAGATACCAGATGTGGGAATTGTGATAGCTTCCAGGGCAGCCAGCACACATATTCATTATTATGCCCTGGGCATTGCACACGACCAAGCAGTTGATGGAGGGGAAGCCCTTGCGGTTGATGTAGACCCTACCCCGCTCACTGGGTGGTGCTTTGATGCATATGTGCGTGCAGTCTATTGCACCCACTACCTCAGGGTATTCTGCTATTTGGTGGAAAAGACGCATATTGCTGGCCAATGCCTCATGGGAATTGGGGAAATATACGTGGTCACGGACATGTGCTGACATGGCATCCAGGAACTGGTGGAGTACCCTGGATGCTGATGCCTGTGAAATCCCCATCATATCACCAGTTGGTCTCTGGAAGGTACCTGTAGCTAGTATTCTTATGCCAACACATACCTTGTTATCCACTGGGATGGGTTCCCCTCTGTTGGTTCTGTGTGTGAGGCATGGCTGGCACAGCTCAACAATTTGCTGTAGGAGTTCTCTGTCCATCCTATAGCACTCCACTATCTCCAGCTCATGTAGCCCCTGGTAGGTTACCCTGGGTCTGTACACTCTTCTCCCTCTCCTCACTGTGGGTTGCTCAGCAGAATTCACAACATCACCACCCTCAGCACCTTGCACATGTTGGTTTATGATAGCAAGAGCAGCCCCTAACATTTTGTCTGACTTAAGCTTTTTAAGCTTTCCCTGTTTGTATACTGCAGTGTTGCAGAGTTCTTGGGAAAAAACAGGGGGAAATGCTGTTTGCAGAGTTTAAAGTGCTGGGCTGGGCTGGGCTAGTCTGCTGCCTGTGTAATTGGTTGATTCTGATATATTTCACCTGACAGCTCTGCTAGTTCTCCTTGGTTAACTTCCTACTACTACTTTTCCTTCCTTTTGCATTTCTGTTTCCGCCCGGGGCAGCGCCACGCAAACAAGAGCAGACACCCACACACGTGCGCACACAAGTGCACACGCTGTGTGCATGTTTGCAAGAAATTTCCAATCTTTTAACAGTGTGCACCTTTGGTTTCAGGTTTTCAAATAGGACAGCTGTAGGCACGCCTCTTGCAATCCTGAGCAACTCAGGGCAAACACAAGCCACTGTGCTACAATTAGCTTGCAGCCTTTCTGACACACACCCTCACCACCTATATTCTACTCTACTACTCATCTACTCCTACTCTTACACTCTTGGGACATGGGTCACATACTGGGGAAAATTGAGATTCACTATCCTTATCCTCATTTGCATAGGATTGCCTACTAATGCATGGTTACATCTTTCACACTGAACGTCCCCCCCTTAGCAACCACTATTCAGTGGCCATGTTGTCTTCAACCTGCCATTCACCTGCATGGCAAAATAAGCTTTTTAGTGAAAATTCCTATTTTTGGCTATTTTTAAATTATTTTCTTGTTTTTTAAAGTGCTGCACATTTGTGCAGTGTTGCTCTATGCTAAAACATCGGAGATCGGGGAAAAAAAGTTAGATTTTTATATTTTCAAACATTTATAAATGCCAATGGCCTTATATTTGGCCATTGGTATGCTTCCTCAACTGTATACATCCTTTATTTGGAGCTGTCATAGCTCCGTTTAGCTATCTGCAGAACGGTACTCCATTACCAATGGAGTACATTTCTGCACATAACACTAATCTTCCACGGACAGGTTAGTGTTTCCTGGATTGCAAATTTACCTCATTTGCATAGCTTTCAGCAGCAAATGACATAATTTGCATACCCTGACACTGTCCGTGCAAGAGTAGCTTTAGCAGCTTTCGTGCACAGCCCTGCCCGCTGTTCCTGGATCGCACGGCAGACATATTGCCTGTCTGACATCTTACACTACTCTACAACTCCGTGCAAGCTTTCGTAAATCCGGCCCATTGCCCCTTACTATTTATTTACTTTTGTACTTACCCTTAAACACTTCATTCTAAAAAAATTATCTTATTATTTAATAACATAGATACATGGCCATTTTGATGTATGTAAACAGCTTCCATAGTTCTTGTTTAATTTTGTAGTTTTATTTTATTGTTTGGCATGAGCAAGCTGAAAAATTATATGAAAGTACAAACTTTATCTATGTTTTCAATAAATGTTTTATTGGTAAATGAATAACCGGATACATTAAAAACGGGCAGGTGTTATACAACCCAAAACTAAAAACACTCAAAAGTGTGATAAAATATCTATCCACACACAGTTTTTGGCCCTACTACTGAAACACATTTCTAAGTTCCCCATCACACTTGCATGGAAAACTTTATAAGTGTTACATGACCTATGTGGAACATAGAGTGGTGCAGTAGTGCAGTGGTTAATGTTGTCGTCTCACTGCAAGAGGTTCTCCAGTTCGATTTTCAGCTGGGGTGCCTACTGTGCAGAGTCTGCATGTCCTCTCTACATTCATGTGGGTTTCCTCTGGATACTCTGGTTTCCTCCCACATTCCAAAGACATGCATTCTGGAGTGTTTCTCCTTAGTTCTCCACTGAAAATAGGCTTTGTCCTATTTGAACTTTCCTGGTAAACAAATGTTAAATAATTGTGCCTTCCCAATGAACCATACGGAGCAGTAAATTACAAATACATTTCAGAACTGCAAAACAAGGGGGAAAATAGAAACAGAGTCATTCCTACTGATGACAAAATAAGATCAAATATCACACGGAAAAGTATCATTAAAAGTACTTACCTAACAGAAACACCAGATTCTTTGACGGAAACTTTCTGCAATGGTGTTTGACTACACAAAACATAGCCACAGAAAGATCATATGATCTACACTGCATCCCACAAGCAGAAACCACTACCCCTAACTTGCTGCCTTCACTGTCATGCCACAGTCTACAAACAGTAACTCCAACAATAGTAATATTATTCCAGACAACAAATCTCCATAACAAGCATCCTGAAGTCTTAAAGATCTACTATATAAATTCACAAGGTATAAATAGTAAATGGAATTCTGTCAAAGCTAGGGATCAACAGTGCAAATGAGACATTTAAACATCACACAAATATGGTTAAAGCATAATATATGCCAATTCTCTTATCTTAATTACAATTTCTGTCCCTACAGAGAAGACAGATCAAGAGTAAAAATAAGAGGAAGCATGATGCTATTAAATTAAAAAGAATAAAGAGCCCAAAGATTTGTTGTCTTACTAAATGAGCAAAATTCTATATCAGCAGAAAGGAACCCTAACTGGTTCCTAGTCTAACAACTAACAAGTAACATAGTCTGGCCATATGTAACTATAGCCAACATAAGTTCATACTTCAGGACCCTTTTAATGGAAAAAAATCACTTTCAGATATTGTACAAATTGCACCAAAAATAAAAATCATTATAACTGGGACTTAAGCTTAAACTTTTTAGGTGACCACTTAATTCTACATGCTTAGACGTTTTTTTAATGGACTCATGCGATTAATTACATCCCACACTAGACCTGTCCTAAAACTAAATAAACAAACAGAAAATCTTCAAGGCCTATAACAAGCATTCCAAGCAAATTTACTGACATTGGAATCTTCACCCTTTCCTAGTTTGTGTTAAAACATTTAACTTCACTTATATTTAAGCACCGCATTAGTGCAGTCTTGTGCTCAGTTTAGCAAAGGTGCTCCGAGTTTGGTGACTTAGCCAAAGACCTGGAGTGAATCTTAACTAAAACTAAGGCATCCACTCCATTGTGATCAACAAAAAATAAGTATATTTTAAGCCTGCATTGCAATTTTTTGAACTGTATTTTGCTTAATTGTTGTTTCATTTTTTACTGTTGTTACTGCTGTGACTGGGTTTTTTTCTGCACTTTGAATCCTAGTATTTTAGTATTTCATAGCATAGGCTAGATACGGATTTACTGAATCTAGGCTCTTTGGTATTAACTGACCACTAAAACCAGCCATCCTACATTAAGAAGCCCATCCTGCACCCTTGTGGCAGAAGTGTATAGCCTAGGACCCATCTGAGTTGGGGATTGTTGGAATAAGGCTCTGTTTGGGCTTTCCCACTGGTTAGTTTGTTTTAAAACTGTTTAACATTGCTTGTATTTAAGTACCGGATTTGTGCTTAGCTATGCACCACGCAGCAGGGTTTAGTGCTGCAGTGTATAGAAACAACAATTTTCCCTTGATATCTGCTAGAGAACCCTCCTTAGCTCCACTGCCTCTCTGTACGCAACACAGTTGTGCAATGCTAGTTAAACGTCTCTTCAATCTAGAAAAGAATGCAAACCCTAAAACATAATTTTCCAACCTACCATTTCAGCATATTTCTACCACATAAGTAGCAAAATCAATTATCTACATTTTAAACCTGCCTTTAACCACAAGCAAGATTCTACATCCATTTACCGATACTACAAAATGCATACAAATAAAAGCCCAAATATAGCTTATTGATCAAACTTCAGAGCAATAATAAAAAAATGATAAAACTTAATAAACATAAATAACATAAAACATATAAATACAGGACAAAAGTACAGTTAGTTATTTCATTCTCAGAAGGAGTTTGACTGCTATTATACTTCTCTCAATACGTTTTATTGTATACAGTCATGACTGATTGGCTGGTTGACATCTAATCAGTGAATAGTGCCCATCTTTACAAATAAACTTTAAAGATTTCCATTTTCTCTCACTCTGTATACTAAATTCCCAGATCTTAGACTTCAATCTCTACGACTCTTATTGAAAGATGGTGACATTCATCCCAACCCAGGCCCTATTACTACTACTACTACTCAACTCCATAATCCCAACCTCCATCCTATCCACTCCTTTACTAAACCACGTAACTCACTGCTATTAGCTCATCTCAACATACGTAGCCTTAATAACAAAGTTACACAACTCCACGCTCTTCTAAATGTCTACTCCTTTGACATTCTTTGTTTAACAGAAACTTGGTTAAAACCTTCAACTAAAGACAATGAAATCATCCCACCTGGTTATGCTATTTTGCGACTTGACCGTACAACCAAAAAGGGTGGTGGTATAGCAATCCTTTTTAAATCCAGCCTACAGATTACTACCTACAGCTTGTTAACACCTCAAATCGCCAAAGTTGAAATTCTTATTACCAAGCTCCAACTTAACAAAGTCAAATCCATTTTTATTATCTGTACCTATCTCCCTCCTGGTAATAATATTGCAACAATAGAAAATATCCTCTGTTGCTTATCTCATAATTTACCTCAAGAAACCATCATCCTAGGTGATTTTAACATTGATTGGAAATGTTTTAGCAGTTTAAACCTTACAAGCCATATAAACCTTTTTAGTTTTTCACAAACCATTACCGCCACTACCAGGATACATAGGCCTAATAATAAAGAAAGTATCTTAGACTGGATACTCACAAATAGTCATCTCCAGACATATGAATCTGGTACCCTCCCAGATGATGTAAGTGACCACTCACTAACCTACATCATCAGGCATAAAACCACCCTACCCAACCATATCTAGAACAATTAGAACCAAGAAAAACTTTAACCCCAATCTCTTCCAAGGGGAGCTAAGAACATGCAACTTGTCTCTCTTAAAATACCTCCCACTGGAGTAAGCTGTCAATTACTTTAACTCTAACTTCTTAGCCATTCTAGACCACCATGCCCCGACTCGCTCTATAAGAATGAGAACTAAATCTGCCCCATGGCTTTCAAAAGAAACCAGGCAAAAAATCAAACTCAGAAATAAATATTGGAACAAATCTCGATCAACTAAAAACCCAGTAGATCAACAAAACTTCAGGCAACTAAGAAACAAAACTAAAAAAGCAGTGCAGTCTGACAAAAGAAACTACTACTTACAATTCCAACAGACCCACCATAATCAACCACAAAAGTTCTGGGCAAGTATTAATCAATTATTATACCCAGGTCAATCCATCACACCACACCCGCAAGACACAGACCAAGAGAATCCGAAACAGACTGCTAATACCATTAATACCTATTTCACTGAGGCCATTCAAAATCTTACTATCAGCTATCTACTCAGGACTTACCTATATCCAACTATATCACTAACCCACCCCCTCCTTTTCTCTTCCAACCAGTACCAACTACATACATTCTAGCCTTCATCCAAAAGCTCAAACCATCTACTCCTTCAGCTGACATGATTCCCGCTGAATACTTACAAAAGGCAGCCAAATCTATTGCATACCCCATTTCCATTCTTATTAATAGAACTATCACTGAAGAACACATCCCAAGCATATGGAAGGTCTCCCATATTATTCCCATTCATAAGGGAGGTAACTCCACTGAACTCTCCAACTACTGTCCCATTGCCCTTCTGTCTCCCCTAGCTAAGATCATGGAAAAATGCATCCATAAACAATTGCTAGACCACCTAATCCAATATAACTTACTTTCCAACTCACAACATGGTTTCAGACCCTCACACAGCACTACTACTGCCCTTCTTTCCTTCACTCACTCACTGTATCAACAAAAACCATAACCTTAATAGGCTTTCCTCTGCACTGTTTATAGATCTGTCTAAGGAGTTTGATATGGTAAATCACCAAATACTTATAAATATCCTCAAATCTCTGTCACTAGATGCACTTGCTATAAAATGGTTCCAATCCTATTTAGAAAACAGACAACAGGCCGTGCTTTGGCATAATATTCTATCTACCCATCTACCCATTAACATAGGGGTCCCCCAAGGGTCCATATAGGACCCCTCCTATTTTCTATATTTATCAACGACCTTCACCTAGCAATCCCCCAAGCTACATACATACAATATGCAGATGATTCAACACTTATATGCTCAGCCACATCCATATCTGAGCTTTACTCCCTCACCCAAAAGGTCTTTAACACAGTTGAACTATGGTTTACTCAACGCTGTCTCCCACTAAACCCCAAAAAAACTAAACTCCTCCTTTTCACTCCTGCTAGTAAGTCCCCCCCCAATAAACCTCACAGTAACATCCAATAACAGCACTCTTATATCCCCAGACTCAACTACCAAACTACTTGGTATCACCATAGATAACAACCTTAACTTTGACAACCATATTAATAATACCTTAAAATCTGTTAACAGAAAACTGGGCTCTCTCTACAGAATCAAACCTTTTCTCTCTCCTGCAAGAAGAACTATTGCTCATACTCACCTATTTTCTACTCTCCTCTATGCCTCACCCATATACACTAACCTCTCTAAAATCAACCTTAATAAAATGGAAAGTGCCTACAATAGCATAGCCAGATTTGCCACAGGAACCCCTTTCAGAACCCACCACTGTTTTAACCTAAATCAACTAGGATGGCTTGAATTACAAAATCAGCTTAAATTCCACCAACTTACCATTGCCCACAAAACCCTTTACCATCCTACTAATACCTCTATACTATCAACCTTCATTGTCCCCTACAACAATCTTAAGACATTACGTTCATCACAAAGACTTCTGGTAAATATTTGTAAATCTAACAACAGGGCTGGAGACTCTCTTTTCTGTAATACTGATGGAAAATCCTGGAACCTTCTTCCTACTGAACTTTCCTCTGTTCCCTCAATATCATTCTTCAAAAACAAACTGAAACCTTTTCTCAGAACACACTGGTTATGCCCTTATACTAAACCTAACTGATCTATTACCTTTCTTCCTTGGATCTATCTACTCTCCTCTTTTCTATATTCTTGTTCCTTTTCTTAGTAACAACAAGTTTATTCCTTTCTAGATCTTTTCTTATCTCCTCATAACTTCTTTAATTAAACCTGTTTTTAACACATATTCTGAATATTGCAGCTCATACTTTTGTTGTCCTTCTTTATGCCAACCCGCTTACTAATAACTTATCTAACTCAGCTGCTATCCTTTACATGTTATATTGCAACTACATCTGTATTATGTTGTGTTTTTTACTTAGCACTACTCTAAGAACAAACGACCACTAAGATTATTCCTGGTCTTTCTTTTCTAACAATGTTTAACATGAAATTAATTTTTGTATATGTGATTATATTTTTGTGCTTCCTCGGAGCTTTTCTCCCCGGGCCTCTACTGAAAATGGACAAGTATCCAGTTAGACTAGCCCGGTCAACAAATGTAAAATAAAATAAATAAGTAAATAATACATTTTGTTAAGGCCCAGGACTACTACAACCATTCACCTTTATCTGCTAACATTAGTCCTTCCACATAGAAATTTATGACTACTAACACAGCAAATTAAAAAACAAGAAAAAAAGTTAGAACAATACACCTTGCACTTGGATACAACATGTTATTATTTCTAATGCTGCAAATTAAAAAAATAAAAATTTGGACAATGCATTCATTCCAAAAATACCCAATCACTAAAATCTTCTCACCTACAAATCTTCAAGACTATTACATTCAACTCTTCTATCCACTTACCCAAATATTAAATAAATAAATAAATAAATATTGGATTACACCAAATTCTTTGGTCTGCTTACAACCTCTCAGTATGGTTTTAGGTCAAAGATTAACAGTGGCAGCTACACAGTCATTAACAAAATAAACTCCACCATTAAGTGAGACACTGATAGAATCTTCATATATTTCATAGCCTTTGAATGCATAGATGACCCCATACCCATCTTAAAAGTAAGGAAATGTCAGTTTAATAATTAAGTGTTCAAACCGACCTCTATTTTTTTTTAAAAAGAGAACCATCAACTTACAAAATGCTAACCAGCTCTCACCACATAAAATCCTTACTGCTAGTGTACACCTGTGATCAATATTAGTGAGTATACTTTTTTCCTCTTTATAACTGTACTACCACCATACCTCCTGAAAATAGTCCTCAGGGTGCAGAACATATACTTGAATATAGATTCAGATCCTCAACCAAGGAAATAGAAACACAGCAAAACAGACTTTAAGGATTGTTTTAACTACTTCTTCAGTAACAAAGTACCACTAAACACTACAAAACCAGCAGTCCTGCTCTTTGGAAATATCCTATAACTTAGAAATAGTAACAGGCAAAACATAACAGTCTAAGATACAAAAAAATCTTATATTTATTGGACTCCATATATCTAGGACTACACTTAGACCAGTGTTTAATATTCAACCACCATTCAGAAATAATTACAAAGCGACTAAAAGCTAGCTATTGTTTCTCAAATGCCCTCACTAAAGACTCAGAACTGCCCCTCCTAAAAAAAATAAATAAATAAATACTTATCAGATTGGAACATATCCTGCCTGCAATCACTTTCAGTTCATCACAAAAATAATTCAAAGAACAATAAACAAAATTAGTTTTATTATACCTCCCAGCAGCAAACTATAAACAAACAAAACTGCTCTGATCACTGGAAGGGCACTCCTTTACTGTCCTCAATAACACTCAGATTACTCCCCAAAACATGCAGCGTGCCCTTTCTAAGAAACTGTGAGACAGACAGCATCATATCAATATTAGGTAGACCACAATTCAGGAAATATATTGGAGAGAAAAAGTGTCTACAAACTAGTACTAGTTAACTCAATGGAACATAGTACATGGCTCTAGTTTCTAAAATTTGCATATCCACTGTCTGTTCCATCCCCAACTACACTAGCAGATCTGGAAAATTAAGTAAGTGTTTTCTGTTCATAAGTAAACTTGCAGGAAAGTCACACAACCTGTCATTGTGTACTGCAAGAAGACAAAGGGACATCCATATATGGTTTCTGTACATAAATATATAACTCTTGTACTTCAGCCTTCTGAGTAGTAATAGGAGAACTACTTGTATAAGTAAACCTTTATCTAAAGCTTGTCACAAATCACTTCTGAATATGGTTAAGGATGGAACTTAGAAACTGCATAGAAAAACTGCTCTGGCCCTACAAAGTAGTTGTATATCGTATTTATTATTGCCCTTTGTATATATTAATAAACATCAAAATTGTCATTGGATTAGGCCTGAGTCATGGTGTAAAGGGGTTTTGGGACCCATCCAACCTCAACTATAACAAAGTGAAAATAAATTAATTAATACATTAATTAATTAATAAATCACAATAGACCAGTGGTGCACAAACATTTTGTGGGGAGGGCCACTACACAAATTCTCAATGTATCTGCGGGCCACCTCAAAACATAGTAAGTCGTTACGAGTTAATAATAGGTACAGATGACTGGCATTTTTACTTAAGACAGCAGTCATGAAATTGCCTATTTTCAACATCAACTTTTGAGTTTAACTTTATTCTGGCTTGCAGACATGACTTATTACAAACTCTTGCAGAAACTTACTACAGTTTATAGACTACGGGTTATAAACAACAAAGAATAGTTACTTCTGCAGCTAAAATTAGAGGTGTGTGCAACTGCAGTAAATTAGGTAAGTAAGCATATGCTGGAAAGTTTGTGTGACTGGTGTAAGGCATAGCATTTTTTCACTTTTTTTAAAAAATGTTGGTTACTCTCTGGGGGCCAGATGGTGTTGCGTTGAGGGCCGGACGTTGTGCACCACTACTATAGACTGTATCTTTGCTTTATATACAATTTCTAAAGGGTTTCCATAAAACAAAACTGCCTGCAATGGGAGAAAACAATATCCTTCCTTTTACCTATCACCTCTCTTCCTTTAACTCCACCCAACTTTCATTGTCAGTTCATCACTTGCCAGTAAGAACACACATGTTGACAACATTCACCTCTGATATGAACTCCCAGCTACAGATGCCTCCATAGATGCTCCTAGTCACACACACTTGTAGCTATTGTGAGTCTTGCACTCACTGCCTTGACAAGTTCCAGTATCCTTTCAAGTACCACACATAATTTCCTATATCAGAAAGAACAAGCAGTGCTTATCTAATCTTGTCCTTCTCAACTTTTTTTCAAGAAATCTAGAAATCACCACACTCATCAGTAGCTTAATTCTTCTTCCCAGGTTCCTGTCCCCTATCTAATACCCCTAGGAGGACCTTACATAGCTAGGCAGCAAGTATCTTCTGCAAAATATTATCATCTGTAGAGTTCAGTGAAAGAAGCCTATAATATAAAGACTGCATCACAATTCCATTTTAAGGAATACATCTACCATGGGAACCTGCATTGTAGGAGAAATTTTGTGTACCACCATTTGGTGGAATTGTTCCATAGCTGTTCTTTGGAGGACCACTCTGTTCCACTTATAGGTTCATAGGTTCATACTAGGCTATCTGCCCTAGGGCATTTATAAGCCTAGCCAGAGTGTGTTTGGCTTTCGCCACCCATTTTAAAATAATTTTGCTATGCCCTTTTTCGAGGTTAGTATACTGTGCCTCTGTCTAACAGTGACACAGAAGTGATACCCGGGGTAAACCTACGATCTCCCATCCACTCATCAAGATTCCTCTTGAAGAGAGTCAATGAGGGACTCTGCCTAACCTGGACTGGGATTTTATTCCAGAGTGAAGGGAGCCTCTGGGTTATGAATCTGTCCCTCCAGCATGTCCTATTTATTTCAGTGCTGAGGTTCAAGTCTCTCGAGCGCATAGCTCGATGGGATTTGGATTTTCTGAGGTGCAGCATGTCCATTAATTCTGGGTTGGACATGGCTTCATACGTCAGGCACAGATCGCCTCTGAGCAGGCGGTATGCCACTGAGTAGAGCTGGAGTTTCTTTAACCGGGCAGCATGTGGCATCTGTTTGAGCCCCTTGATCCTCTTGGTGAGGTACTTTTGGGGTCTTTCCAGTTGCTGCAGGTGTCTGGTAAGGAACATCCCAAAAGGGGCATTGTACTCAATTATGGGATGATGAGGGATGAATAAAGAGGCACAATGACTTCCCCTGATCTAGATGTGAATCCCTTCATGATTAGGTGGGCTATATAAAATGTTTTTCTAACCACTTTGGCCACGTGGTTGTCAAATGAGAGATTGCTATCAACTTGGGTCCCCAGGTCCCTAATTACTTCTGCACTTAATGGATTACCACCTATGTGGTAATTTGTGGGCACTTTGTTTTTGCCAAGGGGGATGACTATACACTTTTTGGTGTTTAGCTTGAGGCCATGGCTCTGGCACCAGTTGTCTGTTTCTATGAGGACCTTTTGGAGGATGCTTGTGTCAGTTGGAGTGTCGATTATGGCGCCCAGTTTGCAGTCATCTGCAAACTTGGTCAGCCACAGTCCTTCCGTGTTGGCCTGTACCTCCGAAAAATATATACCGAACAAGAGAGGTCCCAGGACTGAGCCTTGCAGGATGCCACTTGTAACTGGTTTGGAGTCTGACATGGCTCCAGCAATTCTAACCATGTAGGTTCTGTCCTTGAGCCAGTTTGCAACCCATCTAGTGACATAGGGGTTTATATTTAAGCTGGTGAGCTTATCTATAATGCCCGAGTGGGGTATTGTATCGAAGGCTTTTGTGAGGTCCAGGTAGGCTGTGTGGATGACCTTCCCCTCGTCAGTGGCCTTAGTGACTGTTTCAAAGAAATCAACCAGGTTTAAGAGGCAGGAGCTGCCCTTAACAAAGCCAAACTGGGTAGGATCCAGTGTCTGTAGGTCCTAAATATCTTTATTTATGAGGTCCATGATGATCCTTTCCATAGCTTTGCAGACCAAGCTAGTCAGGCTTATGGGGCGATAGTTTCCAGGATCCGTTGAGGCACCACCTTTGTGGAAAGGGACCACTGTTGCTGTACGCCACTCTTTGGGTACATATCCTGTAGTAAGGCTGAGATTGAACAGTAGTTTTATGTTTTGGTTTAGCTCTTTTTGGAGTTCATGTAGGATGCAGCCCGGGACACCGTCTGGTCCCATTGATGCTGTGTTTTTTGCTTTGGAGAGGGCAGCTCTTACCTGAGCATCTGAGATGTTAGGGGGGGCAGCACTCTGCTGGAATAGATATTTGCCCTTTTGTTGGGAAGGGGGGGGGAGTTTGCGCTGAACCTGTCAGCTAGGATGTTGGCAATGTCTGTGGGTTCGATATATTTTTTGTCATTTTGGACTAATTCTGCACATATCTGGGAATTCCCACCCAGGTTCCTAACATAACTAAAGAAAGCCTTGTGATTATCCTTAGTGTCCTGTGCAATTTTTCTCTCAAAGCTGGCCTTAGATGATTTTATGAGTGCCTGTAGATTTTTCTAATACTGATCAGAGATGCCTTCCCTTTTTGGGATTTTGCTCTATCATGTAGTAGCTTCCTCCTTCTATTGTATAGTTTGTTTATGGCTGGGGTCCACCAGACAGGACGTCTGCTTTTGGAGGATTGGGACTTGGTTTTATTTGGGATCACATGATCCATGCATTCCTGAAGGTGTTCATAGAATGTGTTTATAAAGGATTCTGCGGTCTGGGCCGTATTTTCCACAGGCCCGGGGGCTTTGAAGGATTCCACCTCGGTTATGAGGAGTGTGAAATTTGCATTAGAGAAGATTTTCACTGTGGTTTTCAGGGCAGGGGGTGGAGTCAGGATGTGAATATCCAGTGAGATTAGTTTATGGTCTGATCTTACCAATGAGGGATACACTTCCGGTCTGGAGCATATAGTCCCCATGTTGGTGATGATCAGGTCCAGTATGTTTTCCCCTCTTGTGGGAGTGGTAACAAGTTGTTCCATAGCATTTGAGTTTATAAATTCTAAGAACCTTTGGGCGAGGGTGTTGGGGCTAGAGTAATGCTCCCAGTCTATTTTTGGGTAGCTGAAGTCGCCCAATATAATGGTGTTTGGAGAGACCTTCATATTTTCCAGTGTTCTCAGGAAGACCGAGTGGGGTTCCTGGGTTTGGGAGGGTGGTCTGTAGCAGGCTATAAACTGGAAGGCAGTTTTACCAACTGTTAGTTGCACATGGATAGTCTCTGATGCTTTGTGCTGTGCCACCAACCTGGAGGTGTGGGTATCTTTGACGAATATTGATACTCCCCCTCCTTTTGTGGTTCGGTCCAAGTTTTGGGGCTGAAAAGCATGGTATGAGGTATAACCTGGTAGTGCTGGGGTGCTCTTGGGAGCCTTGAACCAGGTTTCTGTTACTGCACAGATAACGATGTTCTCCATGCTAAGGAGAGTTTTGAGTATGTGCATCTTGAGGTTTAGACTTCTGGCATTGAGTAGCATTACTCTTAGTTTCTTATCCCTTGTGATATCTATGGAGGTGAGTTTGTCTTTTGAGCCTTGCCTAAAAAAGGCACTATGGGGGTAGCAAGAGCCTTTGCCAATATCCGAAAGCCCAGGGGTGACAGGTGCAAGCCGTCCCTAGCGAAGCATCGTGGCTTGTCGAGCATGTCATCCCAGGCTGACAGGCATTGGATCCCCTTTGAATGACACCAATACTTAAGCCAATTGTTGAAATTGATCATCTTGTCTTCATATCGTGGCATCATTCTTGGTGAGGGTAAGATGCTACTCAAGGTCGGGGTCATACCGGCCTGGGCTACATGCTCAGAGAGCTCCTCTATGTCTCTTTTCATGTAGTACAGGGAGGTACATCTCAGGTCATTCACACCAGCATGGACAATGACTGAGTCATATTTGTACTTGCCTTGGAGTGACCTGAGTGCTTGTGTTATGTGGCGGATCCTAGCGCCAGACAGGCAGCTCACCGTGACCTTCTCCTTGTTCAGCCTGGTGAGCGGGACGTCAGTGTGCCTGACGATAGAGTCACCTATTACAAGTGTATCAGGTGTGTTGTTTAGCCTTAAGGGCTGACTGTTCGGCACACTGACTTTGTGAGCTATGTGCTGTACGTGTTTTGTTTTGGGGTAGCTGTTGCTTGGGTGTCTGCTTTGGAGGTCTCTGCTGCTTAGGCACATTTTTATATAGAGCCTCCGAGTATGTTTTTGTGTGTTTATGTGCTTGATTTGCTGTCGTGGTAGGTCTATGTGAGACTGGAATTGTAGTGAGTGTGGTTTCCTTCTCCTCCTGACTGGTTATGCCAGTACTGAGTTGAGAGAGCTTAGCCTCCAGTATGGCTATACGGTTGCATCTCTCACATGTGTTGGAATTTGTTGGGGGGAGGAGAGGGTTGTTTGTGTACATGAGGCAGTTGTAACATTGCCTCAAGATTTCCAGATTCACCAGCTGGACCGGAGAGCAGATTGACAACTGACCTTTGGACATGCTAGAATAGTATTGGGAATTCCTTTATAATTGAAAAAAAAGGGCTAATGGGGAACAAGGTACTCAAGGGGAGTTTGTGAGGGTGTAGTGCTTTTAATTTTTTAGTGCTGACTTATATAATTGCTTTAGTGGGCAAGTGCCAGATAACTTAAATGCAATGTGTTACAGGTAACTTAAATGCAAAAATGACAAACAGTAACTTTCTTTCAAGTGAAACATGGAAATAAGTACAGTAAGCAATGCAGAGTGCACAGTGGTGCAGCGGTTAATGTTGTCGCCTCACAGCAAGAGGTTCTCCGGTTCGATTCTCAGCTGGGGTGTCTTCTGTGTGGAGTTTGCATGTTCTCCCTGTGTTCGCGTGGGTTTCCTCCAGGTACTCCGGTTTCCTCCCACATTCTAAAGACATGCATCTGGAGCATTTCTCCCCAGGCCTCCGCTGAAAACAGGCTTTGTGGAACCTAGTCGGACATTCCCAGTCAACAAATGTTAAATAAAATAAAATAAATAAAATATCACTAGGGATCTGCAGAAGCGCTGAAAAGCCGCGTTTTAGGTGGAATTAGCATTTCAGGGAAATAACAAGCAAACAAACAACAAGCATACAAACAAAGCTAGATTCAGCAGGCCTGGATCTAGTCTATGCTACAGCAAACAAGGTGTACCAATTTCAGTAAGAAGCAGTTCAAATATTCAGGCACTATAAGCCTTTAACCAGAAATTCCCAGCTCAGAAGGGCATAGTCCAGCCTCTCCTCCCACAAGAGTGCAGACCACAAACCCTTCTAATGTAAAATAACTGTCCTGAAGCCCAAGTGCTTAAACCAGAATTAATACACTTTTAGAATAACAGACACTGAGCCCTCAATCAGCAGTTCCCAACTTAGAAGGATGTAAGCTACCTGTTCTGCCACCACAGTGCAGACCACAAAACTTCTTAATGTAAAACAACTGGCCTGAAGCCC
Source organism: Protopterus annectens (assembly GCF_019279795.1). Lineage (NCBI taxonomy): Eukaryota > Metazoa > Chordata > Ceratodontiformes > Protopteridae > Protopterus > Protopterus annectens. Next base: position 1,512,527,832 of record NC_056739.1, read on the forward strand.
AAATGCTTAAACTAAAAGGCTTATATATATTATAAAAATAATTTAGAAATCCAGCTTCCTCTGCTTGCCTTTCCTAACTTTATGGAAATGAATAATCTTCCAACCTATTCCATATATCTTGTCTACCTTTGCATTATCTCGCCACCCTAGTTCTGAATTACTAG
>NC_056739.1:1512530495-1512555306 GCF_019279795.1 Protopterus annectens
TTTATTTAGGAAAAAAGGTGAAGTTTTGTCCTTTGTACTGGTCGTGGGTATGTTTTGCCCTGCAAAATCTGACGTTTGTACCAAAAATGTCCCACTTTAGGTATATGAAAAGGTGGCAACCCTAATCATACTAGGAAGAAAAAAATGGAACTGTGATTGCAGTAAAAAAATTACAGGTCTACAGGAAATGGACACAGGTGCACATGAACTGCAGCAGATAAGTATGAAGTAGAGTGTGTGGAAGAACAATGTTCTGAGGTTATCTTTATTGAAAGGAATATGAATAAAAACTATATAACTCTATCACTGTCTGAGCAGAGAGAAAGGTCAGTTTATTTGTATTTATGAGAGGCAAACCTTAATGAATTATAAACGTGTATGCACATTTACCATAGAATGTACAAGATAATTCAGTTTTTGGAATATATATACCCATTCGTTCATACTAATTTGCTAGCAGCTTGGAAGACAATTGTAATTGTGTACTTTTGAAGGTGGTACAATAGAAAGACAAAAGAATGAAAAGATGCAAATCACAAATGAAATAAATAGAATATGCTGCTCATGGAGTCACTCTAGGAGTCAGCTTTGACTCATAAAAGAGCGAGCAACTGAGCGAGCTGTACGTCTTACAGAAACAGATGATAGTGTCAAGGGTATGCTAATAGATATATACGTATATATATATATATATATATATATATATATATATATATATATATATATATACATACTAAAAAGGGAAAACTACTTGTACAGGAATGATATCAGCATAAAAATTGTTAAATCAGACTGTTGTCATAAATTCTAATGTAAGATCCATGTTAAAGATCACTTTGCATTCTTACTAAAAAAGAAAAAAACAGGATTCAAGCTAGTATTGCTTGTTTAACCCAAGGTTTATTAAGCAAAATGCAAAAGATGAGTGCTTTTGCCCTTATCAGAGCTTTGTCAGATCTAAGTGATATATATAAGTAACATGTAATATATACTTTTATATTTCCTATATAAACAGCCATGTAAATTACAGTGAAAGCATTAATCCAAGAGTACGTACAAATATCACATTCAGTGACAGTGATTAGAACAGTATAGTTTGGATTTTTTATTGTTACTGTTGCTCTTTACTCCTTATCTTAATAAGTACAAAGCCAGAGTGTATCTAGCTGTTAATCAGTGTCTTAGATATAGTATAAAATAACAATGCAAACATCTAGTCCTGCATTTTATTATTTACTATAATAATGTAACAAAAACAGGTGGTGGTGAGATTCACCTCTGTGTAAAATACTGTGATACTAGAGGGGAAGAACATGGTAGCTATCCAAACTCAAATAAGAATTATGCAGTTAAGGGCTGAGGTGTAATTAGGACTTAGCAACTTTGTATGAGTTTAGGAAGAATTTGAGAAAAAAAGAATAAAACTAACTGACATTGGAGTTGGTACCAAGACAAGCGAAAAGTAAAAACAAGTGTGAAGATGTGTGCATATGAAAATTCCCTGACTCAGAACACATAAGGGAGAGGAAACAGAAAGGGTCAGAGATGGCCCACACAAAAGACAGGACAAAAATTAAAAATATGTAAAACACACACACACACACACACACACACACACACACACACACACACACACACACACACACAAACATACATATGCATGCAGACACACACACACACACACACACACACACACACACACACACACACACACACACACACACACACACACACACACACACACATATATATAGATAGATATAAATAAACCTAATACTGAAACAAAAATGAAACCAGCTACTCACAATGCATAAAACTTCTGCAATAATAAACAATGTAAAAATCAAGCAAAACATACAAATAAAAATAAACCATAAAACCTAAACATCAAATTACACAAACTATACAATTCAAATACACAAACACAGAAAAATTACCTCAAAATAAAAAAAAAATAAACTGTGGATGTAAAAGACAAAGGATGTCCACCAAAACATTTTAAAAAAGAAAAACAAACAGGGAAATTCAATAAAGCCTACTTTGCATGATGCGCACACAAGCATGGAAAATTTTAAATTCAGTAAGAGCTGTGCAGTGGCATGCACCCCTGCATAAACAAGGTAATTAGTGTGGTGTGCTAATTACTGCATAAGCAGCTGAATTGCATGCTAATCAACCAAGGCAGCATGTTGGAGCTGTTCAACAAGCTACAAAGCAACCATGCCAACTCCGTGCTGGTGTTCCCAGTGAATTCCATAACTTTTGGAATACAGACACAGGGGGGAGTCTGCACGGACAGGATAAAAACTAAAATGTGTGAAATTTGTACAGAACTGACCTTAACATGTGGCAGGAGGTTGGGTGCAACAAAAGGAGAGTAACGATACCAACATAAATCCTTTTTTGTGCAGTAACATAAATGTAGCTTTGCTCCCCACACCCCCAAATGAGCAGTACACTTGTAAGTAATACAGACAGATAAAAGTGTAAAAGTGTCTGCTAATCAAAATAATTATAAAAAGAATTAAGCAGACTATTCATAGTTTCATGTCAGGATATGTAATATGTAGCTGATGAAATGCAGGCATATCATCTAAAAATGAATACTCCTCAGTGTTCAACACATAAACAATTCAGTTCCCCTTCAGTTTCCCTAGCTACATAGTTCCCTTCTGGTGTGAATTCAGGGCTGCCAGCATGGTGAAGATGCAAATGAGGTATTATGAGTACTCATTAGAATTGCTGAATCACAAAAAATTGGATCCATGTAGGGCTGTAAACATAGTGCAGGCACCCCCTCAGTCCTTGTGTTTAATGGATGGCAACTGTGAATGCTTACATCAGGTGGGTTTGTCAGGTTAGACTTACAAAGTGTTACATGTACATCTGTCAAGGTTGGAAATGCAAGTGAGCAGCGCACAATTCACAGGTTCTGTTTCATTATCATCCAACTCCCTCTTCATTTGTGTGCAAATTGTGTTTTATCTGTCAGTTGTTTTACTATTATTTCATTATTTTACGGCCATTGTTTGCATGATATGGTTCTTAGCGCAATCATGGGCAACAGAGGAATAATGAAAGTTTTGGCTATGCTTATCTTCTTTGAACAGTGTTGCAAAACAGGCAAACTGGAGACCTTAAGAATGACTAGTACATAAGAGAATGTCATGTAACTGTTCCAGTGACAATATTGCTACAGTATGATAGCTAGTACTGAGTCTGTGGAATACACATGCTACTTAACTGACTCTATGGCAGCAGCTGTTAATACAGTGATACTTACCTTTTTGGGGCCAGATGATACTAATACTTTTAACTACTTTTGCTTTACCATTGGTGTGCTTTGGTGCATGATGTGTACCATTGGTCAATAATGAATTAAAGAAAAGAACTGGATTAGATAGGACAGTGGTAAAATGGGGAGCAGGCAGGGGGAAGAACAAATGGAAAGCAATACATCTATGTGCAGAAGGGAGGTAGGAAAGAACCATAGCTATCCATTTCTTCAACAGTAAAAAATGATAATATATGCTGAATATTAGGTGAATTTGGATTGTCACATCTGAGAGGGGGGGTAACCACAACGGAGTCATATTGTATAGCTAACTGGACGAAATGAAGTGTGTCAAGAAGACGTGTGCAAAATGGAGAGCTATGTATGGGACAATTTTTTTTTTTTTTTGGAGAGAGAGAGAGAGACTGAGAGAGAGAGAGAGAGAGGTGAATATTGGGGAAGGGATATAGGTATTTCTGGGTCTGTTAAGTTGGGTAGGTGAGGAAGCAATTGCAGACAGACAAGACAGACAAGACAAGACAGAGGGATGGTGATGGACAGAAGAAATTGGTGGACACTATGGATGGGGTTAGGGTGGGGATATCCATGATCCATGGATGTCAAGTGATTAATAGTGAGAATCGAGTCCTCACCCATATGACTGTAATCACGGTCGCCTAACTCTACCACTACCTGGAGCCCTCAATGTCCCCTTTGCCTCCTACTGGTCCTATGTAAAATAAGGGAAAGCAGCCCCTCCATCCAGTGTAGGTGTGCACCAACAGTGCAGTGCACAACCCAACACACCATCCCTTACAATTCAGTGTGGGTGATAAACTCACCATCCTTGCCACTGCTCCCATAGGGAACCACTAGCCTATCCTCTGGGGCAGAACTACCTGAGGGGCAAGGTAGTGCAGGGGCAGCAGAGGTGGTCCTGCCAGCTTGTCTCCCAGGCATGTTGGGCAACAGTGCCAGGGTCAGTGAAGTGGGAGCAGGTGGATCCTGTGGGGCAGGCCTACCACACTGTGGTGCAGAGCATTTCATGATATGGTACACATGGATGACATAAACACATTTTGATGACACATAACATAAAATAAAAAAAAGAAATAATGGTTGGGATGTGAGGGAAAAAAGTGATAAGATTAGTGCCTTTATATGTAGCATATGATGCATTAATACAATTATTTGACTCTATTATCTTAACATTTACTCTTAAGACTACCACCCCCTAACATATAACTTATTACTGTTAAGACTAGTAGCTCCAAACAGATGCACACTATACTACAGATTGCAGCAAGTAGCTTCATAGGTTCATAGGTAGGTACTAGACTATCGGCCCTGGGGCCTATACAAGCCCAGCCAAAAAGGTACCCTGGCTTTTGCCACCCAAGAAAATTATTTTCCTGTGCCACTGTCGAGCAGAGCCACAGAGGTGATCCCCGGGGTGAATTTACTATTTCCTATCCAATCATCAAGATTTTTCTTGAAGAGTGCTAATGAGGAGCTTTGTTTGATATAGATAGGTAGTTTATTCCAGAGTATGGGAAGTCTCTGGGACAGGAATCTATCCCTCCAGCATGCTCTGTTTATTGTGGTGACAAGGTTTAGGTCCTTAGAGTGTGTAGCTCAGAGGGATTGAGATTTCTTTAAGTGGAATGGCCAATTTTACTAGTCATGAATCCAGTGGAGTGTTTTGTGCTTCATACTATCTGGTTATTTCTTGTGGAGCATGTCCAACAGCTCTGGGTTTGAGTAGGCGATATGCGACAGAGTAAAGCTGGAGTTTTTTGAGACGGTCTGCGTAGGGCATCTGTTTGAGGCCAGTAATCCTCTTTGTGAGGTATTTCTGTGGCCTTTCCAATTGTTCATAGGTTCATAGGTTCATAGATCAGTACTTGGCTAACTGCCCTTGAGAGCCATTTTAAGCCTAGCCAATTATCCCTTGTGAGACTCAAACCCTGCACCTTGTGTTTGTAAGGCAAACACCTTAACCATTAGGCCACCCTCCCAACTCTAGATGTCTTGTGGGGTACATACCAAAAGGGGTGTTGTACTCTATAATGGGTCTAATGAGTGATGAGTAGAGGGGAACAATGACTTCTTTTTTTCTGGATGAGAAACCTTTTGTGATGAGGTGTGCCACGTAGAAAGATTTCCTGACTACTGTGTCAATGTGATTATCAAAGGAGAGACTCCTGTCCACCTGTGCCCCAAGGTCTCTTATCACACTTTTGGTGTTAAGTATACTGCCGCCTATGTTGTAGTTCATGGGTACAGCGTTTTTACCAAAGGTGATGACAATGTACTTTTTGGCATTGAGCTTGAGGCCATGGCTTTGACACCAGGCATCTGTCTCAGTGAGGTCCTTTTGTAGGATGTCCACATCGTTAGGAGTTTCGATTATGGCTCCTAGTTTGCAGTCATCTGCGAACTTCATTAGCCAAAGACCTTCTGTGTTAGCTTATACTTCAGAGAAGTAGATACCAAACAGGAGAGGACCCAGGACTGAACCCTGTGGTACTCCACTTGTCACTGGTCTGAAGTCAGATTTTCAGTCTGCTACTTTCACACTTTCACAGTGTGGGTTCTGTCAGTGAGCCAGTTGGCAACCCATCTTGTGACATAGGGATTTATACCTAGTTTAGTGAGTTTATCTATAATTCCAGAGTGGGGGATGGTGTTGAAAGCCTTGGCAAGATCTAGATAGGCTGTATGAACCACCTTACCCTTGTCTATGGCTTTGGTGACTGCTTCAAAGAAGTCTATCATGTTTAGGAGACATGATCTGCCTTTTACAAACCCAAACTGGGTGGGGTCCAGAGTTTGGAGATTACCAGTGTCTTTGTTTGTAAGTTCCATGATGATACATTCCATGGCCTTGCAGACCAGGCTCATCAGGCTAATGGGGCGGTAGTTCCCAGGGTCTGTGGTGGTTCCCCCCTTGTGGAGTGGGATAACCATTGTTGTGCACCATTCAGCAGGCACAAAACCTGAGGTGAGGCTATGATTGAACATGGTACTTAGATGGGGTGCCAGTTCGTTCTGTAGTTCACGTAGAACACAGCCTGGGATGTTGTCTGGTCCCATGGATGCTGTGCTCATGGCTTTGGAGAGTGTGGTTTTTACCTGTGCAGCCGTGATTAGAGGAACTTTGCATTCTTCCGGTATAGAGATGGGCTCTTTAAAGTACTCCTTTACACGTGCATATATTGCATATATGTATGTTCCAGTTATCCAGATTGCAGTTTACAGCAGGGCATGTGTGCCACTGGTATAGAGCTTTTACGTTAAACCTTTAATTTACAAATAATTGAAGAATTAACAGTTATTGTATAGTTGGGAAGTATGGTATCTGAACCCACCACATCTGACTAAAGTCTAATATTGTACTCTTGGTTTGTGCTACAGACTAATACATGCATACTTGCTTTTACAGTTGGAATATGCATGTTCAATTTAATGCAATTGTATAAAATACAAAACAAGCAATCTTTGTTGGTGCTACAGGTTAATGCATGCATACTTGCTTTTACAGTTGAGATATGCATGCTCAATTTGATATGACTGTATAAAATTCCAAACAAGCTTTCTTTAACTTTTAATGCTACAATAACACTACTATTCTGCTGCATACATCCCTCATCCTCGCCAGTCTAGCACCATAGGTCCTAACATTGCACTGCCTCTCCATGGCAGCTGTGGAAAAAACAGAACAGAACCGAATACTATTATGAATACCAGTCTTGCCTATATTCAGCTTTTAAGCCTTACAAGTACTATCAGTAGTTGATACTTGCAGATGTGGGATGTCCTCCTTCCTTAATTCCCCAATCCAAGCATCAAGGGTACTCGTCTTCCTCCCTCAGAGGTCTTTGTAGTACTGCCTACATTGTTCACCAGTGTGGGGGACACCGGTGGCTCTTGTAACAGCCTAAGACAAACTATGCCAAGCATCTGATTTATACTGGGACCCAGAATAGTCTCCCTGCAGAAACCTGTCACTGTGGTGTTTCACTAGGAGTCCAACAAAAATCTTAGACTCCTGGACACTCCACCTCTGTGCCCTCTCCACGAGCATCTGCATGTCTATCATGGATCAAGAGTAATAGAGACAGATGGTTTCCTGCCATTTCCAGTTATCGTGTTTACTGGGAGTGTGTACAATGTTTGAAAATATTGTGCAAATCTTAGCATTGCACAAACATGGAGCGCAACAGTGGCAACCAATGCAATTTCAAAGTTATTTGATGTACAGGCAGTTGTGTATGTACGTTTGACAAATATGAAGGTCAGGCAGTCCAGAGAGTAGAAACATCCTTAAAGGAATATAGTACACAATTTACCCACAGTCATACATTTGATAATAATGTGATGATACATAGATAAATAAAAAAATAACTGACACAATATTAATGGCTCAGCCCTCATGTATATAATTAATATCAGCTACAGCTTATCAAGTGTCATAAGTGAGAGTGACTATAATGAGAAGTGGAACAACAATAAAATAGTATGGTATATGCTGTATTTGAATGCAGAACCATATGCATGGTAGTCCTACACTAACAGAAGAAAATTAAAATAGCAGTTGTTCATGTTTCAGTTCATTGCTATAAACTGCAATGTCAGAATAGCAAAATAAATGTTGTACGCACTGTACTAGAACCCAGGACCGGGTCTATATTACCATATCAAATTGTAATAATGCCGAACGCTCATATGAGCGAAAATGCACGAGAACAAACTTGCTATTGTGGGGGGCTGTGCCCTTCACAACCACCGCTAAATATATATTCCAACTCTGAGGTCACACTGCAGTGAGGAAAGGGCAAATATTCCAATCCTCACTGTACCGCGACCCCAGAAAACACAAGTTCGTTCTCATGCGTTTTCACTCATATGAGCGTTCGGCATTATTACCATTCGATATGGTAATATAGACCCCCCCAGGACCATCTGTATTCCATCCCTACACTTATACCTGCTGCCACAGGCAATAGCATTGGTTGAATGTATCCGGTTTCTATTTTTCTATTTTTGGCTGTCTACTTTCTAGGTGGTCTACTTATCCAGCAAAAAAAGGGAGAAATACTTGAAATGTGGAAAAACAATCTATGGCATACATAGTAGGAAATGTTAGTACACATGAGATATTTCTATATAGTCTGGATTTCAACTCTGACTCCAATGCACATTCATTTAAAACAGGATGGGTGACTTATCCCTGTTTGTCACACAAACAGCTTTGCAGCAAAGAACTGAAGTCATTCTTCACTCATTCTTCACACAGCCATCTGCAACAGAATGTACACTGATATCAAACCATAAACTGTTTGTACATTTATTATATTTATTATATTTGGATGTCGTGTACTTAGTGATCACACAACCTGTTATGATTATTGCTTGCAAATATACAGCTCTGTCTTACCTCTCTGTTTTTCTTGGTCATTCACCAATTATCTCACCAATACTCTGACATATGCAGTGCGTAAGCCATTCTATATCATTGACCTTTAAATGTGTGAGGATATTAAGTGGAAATAATATGATATGCAGTTGCAAACAACTGAAGGGCAGGTTGGATGGCACAAACAAGCAGAGAATGCTCTTTTGTTTTGGGAGGAACAAAGGTGACTTACTGTTATGGCACAAGCTAGCATAGACTTCGTTTGGGGTGAGAAAGATGAGTTACTGTCATGGTACAAGCAAGAATAGACTCTTCTTTTGAGGTGGAGGAAAGGTAAGTTACCGCTATGGCACAAACAAGGATACGTTGCTCTTGTTACTCTCCTTGCTTTGCATCCTGCCTATTGTTTGATCTTGTGAGGGTTGTGAAGTCAGAAACTGCAATGTGTTTTATTACTTTCTAACTTCTCTCATTAATGATTTTCCAGCACAAACATATGGTGCTAAACTGATGGCAAGCAGTGATCATCAGTACTTTTGAGGGGATATGACTGTGTGAACATTTGATGCCTGAGGCTTACTGCCACTCGTCTAGTCAGAATGTAATAGACAAGTATTTGTGGCTTCGGTTCAAGCAGCTTTATTATATGCAAACACATCACAATTATAACTTATTAACTTTAACTTAGGTAACATATACAACTAACTACATTCATTCTTACATGCTCACTCTCTGGCTGCACTTTCAAAATGGCACTGAGTATAGCATGTGCCTGCTGTTTATATATGCACATTCAGCCCTTGATATGCTTCTTAAAGACACAGGACATATGATCTTTTCTACATCCTCTCTCTTTGAGAAATAGACCATGCAATGCTGAGAACATCAGTTGATATTAAAACAATACAAATAGCTCTTTGTCATGCAATTATACAGAAATAGGTATGTATATACATTTATGCCCAGGTTGCTGTGTATTTCACACTAGGTCTGGAAGTACGAACAAATGATGTGACATAAAACTGAGAATTAGACTTAGCAACTGGAACTGTCTTTGCTGAATGTTCAACTTTAGGAATATCAGGAACATCATCAGGAATGGAAGTAGAAGGTAAGACATGTTCTGGAACAGGAACATTGTCTGGATTGAGATCTAGAGGCTGTATCACAGGAACAATGCTGTGATAACGATTTTGGTACAGGAAGAAGATGTCTGCGATTTCTTCTGTACTCCACACCTTCAGACTCTACAAAGTAGGATCTTAGCTTGGTACATATACCTGTTACTTGACCAATCTGGTCAAAACCTTTTGCCATTTGTATTCTCACTGTCTCTTCTTCTTTCAATGGACGAAGAAATCTGCTCAATTTATCATAACTGGACTTCTGATAGAACACTTCCTGCATAATTAGGCTCTGATGGTTCTGTTGTTTTTAGTTTTAGGCCTCAATAAACTGGAACTAATAGGCAGTGTTGTTCTGGTTTGCCTGGATAAAAGTCTTTGAGCAGGCGAGCAAAGTATACCGTCACTTGGTGTGTTTCTGAGATAAAGTAAATTCAAAAAGACATCGGTATTATCATGCTATGACATTTCAAGTAATTGCTTTGCACTTTGCAATGCACATTCCATTTGACTGTGGATATTCAGGACTGCTAGTAACATGTACAAAATCCCATTCTCTTGCAAAGTTCTGAAACAACTGACTAGTAAATTGAGTACTATTGTCAGAAATAACTCTGTGTGTGCTACCATGGGCTGAGAAATGATGTTTCAACTTAATAACAGTAGTGGATGTTAGGTTAGGTAGTAAATCAATCTCAAACAAGTTTGAATAAAAGTCTACCAATACTAAGTAATGCTGATTGTTCCATTTGAATATGTCAGTGGCTACTGTTGACCAAGGTAGTTCAGGAACTTGACTTAGCTGAAGTGGTTATTTTTGCAAATGTCGTTTAGTACTATTGCATACCGAACAAGAAGAAAGCACTTTATCAATGTCTTTCACTGGTGAAGGCCAAAATACTAGTTCTCTCAATCTTTTGGTAGATTTGGAACCTGGGTAACCACGATACAAAATCTGTATATATTCATGTTGTAAGGAAGCAGGAACAACAATTTTAGGACCTTTGAAAATAACACCATCTTCCATCAACATCACTTCTCTATAAGGAAAAAAGGTTTGCACTTTAGGTGTAGTGGTTGAGCTTTTGATCAGTCTTTGTATGATCTCTCAGCTCATCAAGTCTCGTGGTAGAAAATTTACCCACTGTCATTATGTCAAAGCCAAAATGATCTGTGTCAAGCTGTTCCTTTGTATTTTTGGGTGATCTGGATAAGGTATCAACCCGATAAAGAAGTTTGCCATTTGTATTGACCATTTTGAAGTTGCACTTTTTCAGTTTGAGCATCATTCTTTGTAATCTTGCTGGAGCAAAATGCATAGGCTTCTTTTGAATAGTGACTAGAGGTTAGTGATCAGTTTCAATCTGAATAGCTCGACTATAGATATAATCATGAAACTTTGAACATGCAAATATTATTGCCAAAAGTTCTTTCTCAATTTGATCATACTGCATTTCAGTCTGGGTAAGTGTTCTAGATGCATAGGTGACTGGTCTGCCATTCTGAAGAATAACTGCGCCAAGACCAAATTTTGAAGCATCACAGGAAAGAATGACTGGTTTATTGACATCATAGTATGTTAAAGGGAGAGTGTCAAAGATGCAGCTTCCAGGACACTTTGTTTTTTTTCTTAACCAATGCATACTTTATATGATATGCAGTTGATCTGTGTTACTGAATCTGTACTTTTCTCTTTTATTTTTCTGCATTTTCACTGTTTTTACTTCATGAGTGTCCTGCTCGCAGTTTTGCTAGGTAATACCGCTCACAGTGTGATGTCGTTGTGCACGCCTCTTCCCCACCCTCAAGTCTTTCATTATTACCTTTTTTGACATTTCCCAAGATTGTTTTCATTCCCTAGGGAAGCAAAAGCCAAGGCTGCTTTAGTTCCAATCACATCTGACTCACAAATCTGTTTACTAAACTGAATAACTTCACTATCATTAATGGTACAGTCAATTCACTCTTTCCTAAAATCAAGCTTTAGCGCTTTGATTTGATTGAGTGCATGGTTTTGTCTGTATGTAACAGCTGATACATTTTTAAAGGAAACCAATTACAGCGCTTTAGCGCTTCATATGTGAGCTGTAGCAACTTTGCTATATTTTAAAAGGTAACATGATTTTTTTTTTCTCCTGGGTCAATACTTCAGAATGGGAGTGAGCTTCATGATTTAACACTGTAGCAGCCGCACTATAACAGTGTAGCTTTGCTACATTTTTAGAAGGAAACAGTATTTTTGTTCTCACTGGGCTGTACTTGAGAACTGAAGTGCATTAGCGATCCATGAGTGAATCGTAGCAAGTGCTTGTTACAGATATGGCACTAAGTGGTACAGTTTAAAAGGAGTCAAGATTTTTTTTTCAGGGCAAGACTTGAGAATTGAAGTATTTTAGCATTTCCTGTATGGCATGAATTATGGCTACTGCTTGAAAGGAGCTGATATTTATTTCTTCTTTTTCCCCCAGAACAGGGTTTCTAAATTGAACCTCTTTAGCTCTCAGTATGTGGCATAAACTGCAGCAGCTGCACGCAGTTGCTGCAGTTTAAAAGGCAAGACTTTTTTAATCTAAGGACTGCAGAAAGAACTGAAGCATGTCAGAGTTAGGACGACATTCTGGTTGATGTACAACGTACAGAAGAATGAAAAGCAGTAGGCAGGTAGTATGCAATTAATAAGAAAGAGCCCTGCGTTTGATGTGTACAAGCATAAAAGTCTATACACATAATTTTTACTTGAGCGGGACAAAATGATCAAAAACACTAGCTTGTATTTGCAGCTATTAATAAAGCACAGTGAACAGATCTTGCAAATACAGAGAAACCATTTGAAAAACTATCTTTGGCTTCTTTAGTGGCCGAAACTATGAAATGAGAGAGACAAAGAAAGGTTTCCATTTTGGCTAGGGTTAATAGTGATCAGTCACTTTTATTGAAGTTTTGAATGAGGCTAACAAGACTAACTGGAATCTCAGGCAGACGTCATGGGAAATCCTGGAGAACATCTTTAAAAAAGGTGGAGCTGAAACTACAGTGAAGTGTAAGACATTCTCCTAGAAAAGTGGAGTCAGACAACTGACAAGAGATGCAAACAAAATGGAATGCACATCACTCTTCACAAAATCAGCCCCAAATTGGAGGGGGGAAAAATTAAATAAAAGGAGGATCGAGATCACAGTACACAGAGGAAAGAAGTGATCCAGAAGGGTGTTGACCAAGTAATGGAGACCAGTTGAGTTGAGATTGTGTGCCGTCCTCAAAAAAAGTATAGTCAGCAAACAATACCTCTGAAACAGAGATATGGACTTAATAGTAACAAGAACTGGACTTACCAGCAATTTTTATTTTATTTTTTAACCACCTTTCTTTATTGAATTATTACTTGTGACATTGACAAACTTACATAAAGTAATCAAATCATATTAAGTTCCCATCTACAAACATTATACAATATATATATATATATATATATATATATATATATATATATATATATATATATATATATATATTGTTCTACAGAATACGATCAAGCCAATATTACATAATTTATTCAGTTCCTGCCTTCTCTTAAACCCCATTCCTCCTCCAAGACATTTTCCTGCATGCAATGTTTACACAAATTTCCATTTTTTTCCTATACAATTTACTCCTACTCTTTTCTAAAGATCCAACCTCCTGTTCATTTATCTCTGTTATAATATTCACTACTTTAAGTATGGCTGGCTGGTTTAGACTTTGATTTCCATTTTTTAGTAATTATTTTCTGGCAACCTCCAGAAGTAAACTTAACAAGGCCTTACTGAGTCTAGGCAATGCAGATCCTGTATCCCAGTTCAAAAAATCATATCCTTAACTACACTCATTTGCTCACCCAGTATTCATGACAGAGTATTCTACAAGGAATTTTAAAACTCTGCCAGTGCAATTCCATTTTAAGATTTTTAATCTTTTTTCTAAAGACTCAAAAGGAAATTTCAGTTTTGCAAAAACTGTTTTTGTATGTTCCCACCCACAGAGCGAGTTTAACAGATTCCATTATTTCCAAGGAAGATGTATGAAGATGCATATTCCATAAAAAAAATGTTTTAAATGTATTATACAGTCAACTCTCTGTAATAAATGTATTATTACTTTTAACTTGAAGTGATTCTACATGTGCCATTTAATCCCAGAGGGGGTTAATACAGAAAATGACCTGAACCATGCTTAGTACAAATAACAAATGTTACTGGATACCTGTAGGGGTTGTGATTATTACTAGTGCAAACTGCAACTATGAAAGTTCTAAAGTAAATGAAATGTGAAATACAATTGCCATTTGTCCTTTTACAAATTTTGGTACATAAATTAATATTTTAAAATAATTTGCAAACAATCTCAATTATTATCTTTCCTGTTTTGCGTTTTTATGGCATTTGCTTTTATCTTTCCTGTACGCTTTATCAAATGGTTCTCAATGTACAGATTTAATAATTCAGACATACGATGTCCAGTTCACACACCGTCATCAGTCTAGTGGGCACGTAGAAAGAACTAAGAAGGATTGGTATCTTGCAATACAAATTGTCCGGCCTACTCCCGATCCCAGATGCTCTCACTCCCTCCCAGTGCCAAGCTCACTTTTGCACAGCTCTTCCTAAACTCCACTCACTGTTCCTATCCACCCCACAACTCTACTAGTACCACCTCTCTTATCTTTATTTCTCTATACTATTCATATTACTCTCTACACACCCTTCAAACCTGCAGAAGCTCAGCAACCAAAATGTCATAGCAAGGCCCGCTGTAAAAAACAAAAAAAAAAACAAAAAACAAAAAAAAAAGTGTCTTTTGAGAACTGTGATGGTCAACAGTTATGGACAGATTCCTTAAATCGTCTTAAAATGCATACACTTAATACACATTAAAGCACACAGACATATACACCACATCCTTAAAAAAATGAAAAAAAGGGAGAGAACAGATGGCTATATAGCAATAAACAAACATTCCAAGTGGTTCATTAAATTTAAACAAAAAAAAACCCAGAATACAGATATTATGGAAGTTAGACCATATATAGTCTCTGCTATTTATGAAACCTCCTGCTATGTCAAGCAACTCACATGACATTCATCTTTCCAGAAGCAGCAGCATTGCTCCTCCTGAATCACAGGTACAACTCTTTGACAAAGACGCCTTTCTAGTACCCCTGCATAAATTTTTGCAAAGATACCGTACTAACCCCCTGTAAATGGAAGCTTTTCATCCCCCTTTCTGAAAATAGAAACCATGACCGCAGTCTGGGAGTCACAGGCACTAACCCAGTCTTCCATATGAGAGACACAGAGAGAAACAGCAACATGTTAAACCATGATAGTCCATGTCCACCCTGTGAATTACTGGTTGATTTCATCCACTTCTGCAGTAGCGTTTTCCCACTGAAATTGTAAACTGCCACAATAACCTTGTCTGCCAAGATGGATTTAATTGTATCATCTGTTTCTGCTAATCAATGGAATGCACTGTCAGAAACCAAGGCCCTTCTGCAGTTTGAACACATCTATGTGTGGAGCAATTGAAACTTTGTGTCACTGTACTCACAGCACTGCCTCTGCACTTGGGTTTATTACCCATCATTCCTTCAAGCCCATCGGCAACTGCGGGGGAGTACCTATGTTTATTAGAGACCTCATTGTTTTACAATAAATTACTCACAAGGTGAACCTGATCTCTTGCTGCTCCTGCTGCATACAGGGATAAAGCCCCAGTTATGGACCAGCTGACCTGGGTTCCAGTGGCGGCTCAGGCAACTGACAGAGAGGCAAGTAAGGATGGGCGTTAATGTGGCAAGGCAGCTCTATGTGGATCCCTTGCAATCTTCTTTGATGGAGGCTGGGGATATCAAAATTACAGGTATGGTCCAAAGGAAGGAATTGGGTGGGGAAAAAAGCTGAGCTGCTACCGAGGCAGCCCAAAATGCTGCACATCCCCACTGTAAGCCAGTCCTCTTTTGCTACCACAGTTACCTTTGGGGAAGTCAAAAATGAAACCTCCCACATGGCTCCTCTTGTTCTCTCTTCCCTGACCCTCTTAAAATCATTATGGATCATAATCATAAGCAAACATTAAGTCTGTGAACGCGGACAACACACCAAACTGCCTCCTTTTCAGTGCCAACTATGGCCTATTTCTGCTTCTTAACCTTTTTAACCTTAGCTGCTCAATAAGTTGCATACCTGATGCTTGGATAAGAGCCACAGTGATGCCATGCAAGAGTGGCGCAACCATTGACCCAAGCAACTACAGTCCCATAAGTCTTAAAAGTCTCAAATGCAAAGATATGGAGCACATCATTTCTCATCATGTTGACCTAAACAAAAGATATTTCCCAGTTGTGGATCATATACCAATCTAGTTATTCTTTATTTTTATTTTTCTCAAGTCACAGAAGCGGTAGACAATGGATATTCTGGGCATACTACCTCCTTCAATATGGCTAAACCATTTGATACAAGCCCTCACAAAAGGTATTACCAATAAGCTTTTAAAAGCTTAAGGTTTGTTTTAAGAGGTCAGACCGTAAACACTACTAACTGGATAGCCAAATGACTAACTAATAGAACCATGCTAGTGAAAAATTGCTGCCAATTCCTCTGAATGCATAAAATTAACCAGTGGAGTCTCACAAGAACCTGTATTAGACTCTCTTATCTGTGGCACTTAATTCACATAGGTTCATAGGATGATACTAGGCTATTGGCCCAGAGGCCCTTATAAGCCTAGCCATGAATTTCACCCATGTTTCCACAAAGTCAGCACCTGTTTTCCCTGTCCTGCAGGGATGCAGATGGGATTCCAGGGGTATATATTCTGGTTCCCACACAGCTGTCCAGGTTCCTCTTAGAGAGGGCTAGTGAGGTACACTGCATGACATGAAGAGGGAGTTTATTTCACAGATGGGGGAGTCGCTGGGACACAAATATATCACGTCAACAAGTTCTATTAATTTAACAGACCAGGATAATGTCTTGTGTGTGGGTTCCACGAGTGGAGTTTGACTTATAAACATGCAGCAGCTCCATCAAGGCTGAGTCTGAGATGGCCTTGTATGCCAGACACAGATCACCTCTGAACAGTCTGTATGATACCGAGTAGAGGGACAGGGCTTTTAGCCTATTGGTATAGGATAGGTATTTGAGACCCTGGATTTTCTTGATCAGGAACCTCTGTGGTCTCTCCAACTGCTGCATGTGCTTGGCAATGTACATGCTGAAGAGGGCTTTGTACTCGATAATGGGTCTGATAAGAAAGGAGTACAGAGATGTTATGACCTCCTTGTTCCTGGATGAAATACCCTTACTTATGAGGTGGGCCACGTAGAAAGTCTTCCATACAACAGAGGCAATGTGGCGGTCAAAAGTCAGGTTGCTATCATCCTAGGTGCCCAAGTCCCTCACAACTGATTGCATGCTTAGTACATTGTTACCAATGTGATAATTAGTGAGGATGCCATTTTCCCAAAAGGAATAATGGTGCATTTCTTAACATTCAGTTTGAGGCCATGCTTCTGGCACCAGATATACAATACAACATACCAAGTTAGTGGTTTGCTGAGGATTGTAAAATGGGTGCCACTCTTTGCTTGCCCACTGACGATTCCAATAGGGACTAGACAACATCAACACACCGAGTAATGGCAATGACCTCAAACTATACGAGACCGAGAGATTTGAACCTCAACACAGAAATAAATAGGACATGCTGGAGGGACAGATTTATAACCCAGAGGCTCCCTACACTTTGGAACAGAATCCCAGTCCATGTTAGGCAGAGCCCCTCACTGACTCTCTTCAAGAGAAATCTTGACGAGTGGATGGGAGATTGTAGGTTTACCCCGGGAGTCATCTCTGTGTCACTACTAGACAGAGGCACAGTAAACTAAACCCTAAATGGGCATAGTATTGTCATTCCAAGCAGGGACGTCGGGAGGCATACGCACTGTACTGATTTCAGTACAACTTATTTAGAAGGGGGTAGCTTTTTAACTAAAAAAAAAAAAAAAAAAAGCGTTGGCCCTTTAAGGATGCTTGCTGGGTGTGGTAGCTTTTTAACTAAAAAAAAAAAAAAAGCGTTGGCTCTTTAAAGATGCTTGCTGCGTGTTGTGGTGAAGGTGAACGGGAGCTGTGTCATGTCCGGCTGGCTGCGAGCGGGAAATTAGCTTGAATAGAGCAATCGTTAACAGATAGGAGTGCAAACAGGAAATGGATCAGGAAACTATGGAGTAATCAGGTAAGGAGAGTATGTGTGAAACCGTGTATGTGTGACTCAGAAAGAAATCATAATCATCACTTAGGATGCTGATACTTTTGTCAGTTCCAGTGTTCTCTCTGATTTGGAAAAAAAAAACTATTCCTTCCCAACGATCTCACTGCCAACGTACTGTGCTTTTGCTGATTTCACTTCATCCCAGAGGGATTTGGGGACGTAAGATGATGCACCTGAAAGTTTCCTTGGATGCTAGCATGAATGGCCAATTCACAATTTCAGGTGTATGTGTGTGATTAACAAGCAGTGAACAGCCAGTCGTTTAGCACATGAAATGCTTAACTCATTTCCTAGACCATGTGCTCTGTGTCTGCAGGAATAAGCATGCTGAAGGACTTTAGCATCATCGTTATTTGCAGAAACACAACATCTATACTCTCCCTCCACTAGCAATGATCTGGATTACTTTTGTAAGGCATTGTAAATTGCTCTAAAGAAGTGAGCACCTCTAAACACAAACCTTATCGAGAGGGAATGCATCAAACAAGTTATTGTAGGATTTTATAGACAGACTGCTTCTGGCTTATTACATTATCAGCTGCTGTATCTTTAAGAGATGGGAGTAGGCTAGTTACAGGATATGTCATTGGATCTTCCCTTAAAGATTGAGCTGCATTCAATAACCTGGAGAAGTTTTTTTTCACATATGATTTGCCGAAGAGTAAGGAGTTTGGTAATGCTTATTGCTAATTTTTCTATGTAGTCTGTGTGCTAAGCCAAGCACACACACACACACACACACACACACATATATAAAGACAGGAGGTGTGCAGGCAATGAACCAGCATGGGAACAGAGAGTAGTTTTGTCCCCACATAGAAGCAGAGTTATATTATTTCTTTTGGGTGCAGAGTACTTGTAATTTCTTCAGAATGTTGTGCATTCATGTCATTGGCAATCACTTTTTATTCTCGATTTTCTGCTATTTGGGAGTATAAATTACTTAATCTAATGAGTCTTCTGGTTTATTCTGGAAAAAACGTGGGGTAGGGCTTTGTGACATGTTCGTCTGATTTAGTACTGAAATCTTACCATGGAGCATAGAGATGTACTATTCCTGAATTTCATTAATCACAAGAAAATACATCATTCCTCTGTCTTTCAAAATGATACCAGAGTTCCATCTGATTTATCCATTGAGCTATCTGCATTCTTTAGATATAACTGGAGCAATGTAAGTGCATTTCACATTGCCTGAATGTTTACAAGCTCCTTGATTTTGATTTTTACAGTTCATAACTCTGAGATAGCTTAGCATTGGAACCTTGTAGTTCTCGATACAGAGTGTTAGAATTCTACTGAACAGACCTATATCTGTAGGATTTGTCTTACAGTTCCTGCATTCTGGTGAAGAATATACATAAAATTCTAGGCGGATGGCCAGAAGTCATTTAGTGTCCTTTTTTTCTTTGTGAAATTGATGGAATAGTGAAACGTTCGCTGTTAGGTAATGCCCAGCTACCCATAAGTTCTGAGCACTGTGCTTAGGCAGCGCAGTATCATGTAGGTACATTCTTGTAGTTTTTCTTCCATATTTAGCACATTTTAAGTTTTTGCATGCCTAGCCCTTGCCTGCAGTTTGTGATACAAGTTAAGAAGATGCAAATGGGTACCCTTGCCACCCTTATAAAACATGTAGCACCTGCACTGTTCCCCTTAGCACTGCCCAAACTAACCCTTTCCCTGCTACCTGTCTTAGACATTGTGTATTAATACAGTCGCTGAGCATACCTTCCTCTTTCCCTTCCTCCATGGATAATGATGTAATACTGAAAGTGGTTTGATTTTCTCTTCCAACAATTTTCAGTAATCTTTGTACAAATATAGCCCTTAAAAAACATCCATTTCAGCTGATTTGAAAAGAAATGTTTTGTTTTACACAATCGTTGCAGTTGATATACCCTGTATTGTGAAGCAGCTGAGAAAAGTTTGGTTTACCTATTAGTGTAGCTTAACTGATCAAAGTAAATTACATTAACTATCATAACACATATTCACATGGGTTTCCTCTGGCTGCTGCGGTTTCCTCCCACATTCCAAAGACATGCACTAGGTGGATTGGACACTCTAAATTGGCCGTAGGTGAGAGTGTCTGTGTGAGTGAGGGGTATGAATGAACTACAGTGGCAGGACTAGCCACCCAGTGGTTTAAACCTTGGCTTGAGATGATTGTAACTGCTGAAGTGACACCCTGACCCCGTGTACAAAATGGGATAAGGGGTTGAGGATGGATGGATGGATCATAACACATACACCATTTGTCTGTTGGTTTAATTTAAAATTACAGCAAATGAACAGGATTTTTAGCGTGTGAGAAACTTGGCCGCTAACATAAAGTATATTATAAAATAATTGAAATACATTGTTTATAAAGATCTGACTCATGTCCTCGGATCACTTTTGAGTGAGTCCTGGAATAGGCAGGCATCACATTTTTCATTTTTTCTTTCATGATTTACTTTGGGAAAAATACCTTCATTCTTCATGCAGGTGATGGTGTGCACTGTTTAAACTAATATAACTAACTCTATAAGGTCACAAAATTTTAAACTGAATTAGAAAAAATGTGATATGTTCATTTGATTAAATAGACGGTCCATGACACCATTAAGGAGATTAGACAATTTACCAGAGCATTGTCTAGTTGAGTGTCTTACTTGGAATAGACTAGTAGAAGCTGAGGGAATAAAACTCTGGACTATGGGGAGCAGGTCATTAACAGTTTATCATCTATGCTAACTGCCATCCTTAGACAGTTTAAGCAAGAAAAAGAAGACTTCATGAAATTTGAGCTCATGACCTCTGGTTTATGAAGCCCTGTGCTCTAATCTCCAAAATACCAAGTCATATAAGACTTGCTTAAAAGTCAGTCTAGGACATAAATCGTTATTTTATTTGTTTGTTTGACTGATTATTGATTGGGTTAATCCCACTAGGCCAGCGGCCTACTTTCAGAGTGAAGACCTGCCATGGTACTCACACTGACTAAGGGAAAATTTGGTCAGGGCACCAAGGAAATAATACTCCTTTCAGAAAGTATTGCGGCATCTTTTACATCCACTTTAGTAACAACCATCTCAGGCAGATGGGACCTCATAGCTTGTAACTTGAAAGCTGTATATTATTTGTGCAAGAAATTATGCTGCTGTCTGTAAAGCTTAAGAGAGTCAGGGACATAAACAGATATTGTTTAATAGTTGTTTGTAACTGTATGTGGCATATCATTTGTGTAAGAAGTTATGGTGCTGTTGGTACAGCTTAAGAGAGTTGGGGCATAAACAGATGTTTTATAGTTGGTTACTTTACATTGCATATGATTTGTGCAAGACATTGTGTAGCTGTCTATGCAACTTAAGGTGTACAGCTGTGGTATCATAAGTTGTATTGCTTTAAGCTGTGTGATGGTAGTTCTAGAATTTATGAAGTGTGTGTGTGTGTGTGTGTGTGTGTGTGTGTGTGTGTGTGTGTGTGTGTGTGAAATGCCCCCACATAACACAACAGGTGTTTAGGCTCAAACCCTGTACCTTTGCTTCAGGGTAAGAAGAGCCTAAAGTCCCTAAGCACCACCATTTCTGAACTTTGTTCAGATTTTTTATTTCTAACAGTTGTGAGCTATGGTGAGAAACAAAGTTGTATTCCCCAGTTGTGGTGAGAAGTGAGAACTGAAGTTGTATTCCTCCATTATTATTTTTGTTGTTTGTCCAGGTTGTTGTGCTAAGATGTGAAGTGAGAACTGAATTTGTATTCCCTTATTATTGCCTTTGTTTGTCCAGGTTTTCTGTGCTAACAGGTTCAAAGCTATCTAATAGCCATTAAGTTTCAGTCTTCGTATTTTTCAAACTGTTGATTTAGCATAGTGATATGTTGCACTGACTGTAGTGCATATGGTTCTGGGTTCAAGACATGCATGGTGGTAATACAGCATTTTATTCTAGCAACTTTCTAAAATTATACAAGCAATGTTTAAAATGTGTCCCTGGTTTTTGGGCTTTTGCCCCCCACCCCCCAATAAATGTTTTTTTTCCAGATTTCTTGTGCTGCAAAGTTCGGAGATACAGCTGAATGTCGAGTACGTTTTACAAGGAGCTGAGAGCTGTAGGGGAACTAAAGTTTAGTGCTGCTTATGCTGAGTTTGCTTATATTGTTAATAGCACAACTGGTGGGGTGCTTGCTTTTGATGCAGAAGGCTGTGGATTCTTCTCCCACAGTAGGTAGTTGCATTGCTGATACTGTACTGTGTTGTAAAGGGGGGTGGATGCTGTAGTCCTTTTTGGCGAAGATATCTAGTAGTAACTATGAACCTGTTATCAGTTTGCCATCCATTCCCTATTGCAATATTACTAGCGTATCACTTTTTTAATGCAACATAGGCAATTTATTCCTCATGGGCAACAGGCACTTTATTTGTAGATCAAACAATGAAATATAAAGTTGTTTGCTAGCAGCAACCTCTTCATTAGTTACAGATTTCTTTAATGTGGAATTGTGTAGATGGCTTTTACTAGTTCAGAGATTGTGCATATTTAATGAAACTGGTGGACTGTAGAAGTCTGAGTAAACTTTTATGATGGAAATGTTCTGAATTGGGCTGTTTTGTCATTATTGGTGCATGCATTTTGTTTCATTGTTTACTGGAAAAATGTTCAAAACAAAGTTAAAATGCTCTCTAACAACTATACTGTATTGTACAAGGAATATAATTTAATATAATCAGGAAGGTGTATCAAAGCGCACATGTATGTTCCATGAGCAAGGGGCCTATGATTTGAAAACAGCATAAAGTTAATCTTTATCTGCCACTGGCAAAATGTATTTTCTTTGAATGTGGGTTTCAATGCTGTTTCAATGAATGTAAACTCACAAAGAAGTTTTAATGCTAAGTCTAGTTTCATTGTGAGACTGCATTGCTTTGTTTAGCAGATATTTATTGGTGTTCGTGCTGTAAAATGCAAAATACAAACTTCTCTGGCAAATCATTTAGGAATTAAGTCACTAAATAATGACAGACATTAAGTTTCAGACATCATAACCTTCAGAAAAATGCATGCTAAAGCAAGACCTGTTATTCTATCAACTGTCTTAAGTTAATACAAGATCAATTTTTAGTATTGTTTGTATGTTCCCCCAATATATTTGGCCTTGTCCAGATTTCCTGCATTAAGAGGTTGAGAGGTATGTGCAAATTGCTTTATAGAATTAGGAATATCCAAACCTCTCAACTGTTCCCAATTTTGGCTCAAAATGTTGCTCCCCCCTAATAATCCCTCCACAAAATAGCAATTTTGGAAGAAAACGTGGAGGTTTTACAATTATAAATAACTGTAATCAGAGATATAGATTACTTTTATTTCAGAAATGCATGTAGATTCTCTAATTTTGTCAGCTGCTCAAGTTAACAGTGCTCATATTAAAATGGTGTCTCTTCTTTGACAGGTTCCCAGCTGTATTGTCTGGCAATTTTATATTTTTACATCACATTTTTGGTCGGTTTTTCATAAAATTGCAGTTTTCTGGCAAATTACTGGCAAATCATTAAAGACTGAAGTTAGAAAATAATGGCAGATATTTGAGTTTCAGATTTCATACCTTCCAGAAAATTCATACTAATGCAAGACCTACTACTATTCTATTATCTTTCTAAATTTATAAGGGCAATATTTAAAACAAAAAGTCTTTATATTTGGGCCTTTGCCTCAGTTTTATTTATGGGTTTGTTGCTCTAAGAGGTTGAGCGGTAGGTGTGTGGTAAGTAGCATACCTCTCAACTGTCCGAATTTTGCAGAATGTCCAGATTTTTGCCCCATATTTTTGTCTGTTCCTCATAAATTTTGTGATTTTCTAGAAAATCATTGAAGGCTGAAGTTGCTAAATAATGACATATTTGAGTTTCAGACTTCATGTCCTTTAGAAAAATTTATGCTAGCACAAATCCTGTTATTCTAGCAACTTTCTCATGCTAGCACAAATCCTGTTACTCTAGCAACTTTCTAAGTTCACAAGAGCATTATTTAATATCTGTCCCTATTTATTTTAGGCTTTGTCCATATTTCTTGCACTAAGAGGTAGGTGGAGTGTGTGTGAATGAAAACACCCTAGTTAGGGGTAGCAGGTGGTTAGTAATTTACTCAAGCTCCAAACCTGTACCTTAGTTACAGAAAACAAAAGCGTGGATCCTCTTCCCCAACTACCATGCTGCATTTTTCAAAGAACTGACTTTCAGGTTCATTTTCAATTCAAGGAACAGAGTTTGAGTGAATCTATATTATATTACTGAAGAGGATTTACAGCGAATGCCTCTTCATTGATACTAAAAGAGCGAACCGTGAATTACGAGAATGGCCGTAGCTTGGTTGGGGAGGGGGGTAGCAGTTTGAGAGCTGTGAGTACAAATCTGAAATTCCTAGCTACACCCCTGATTCCAAGGGGTGGCAAAAGCCACACACACTCTGGCTAGGCTTATAAATGCCCTAGGGCAGATAGCCTAGTATGAACCTATGAACCTATAAGCTAAAGAATGCACTGCACTTCTATCTATAAAACAAAAATTTGACACCTATCAAATAAGTGACACACAGCTCCAGCCTGATAGAGATCTTAGCAGCCATGTTGACATTTCACTGTCACCTGACCACCAAACTTCCACTATAAATAAAATCAGAATAAGTTAGACAACTTAGACCAGTC
>NC_056739.1:1512764914-1512807414 GCF_019279795.1 Protopterus annectens
CTTAGATCTGTCCTCTACTTTGGCAAGGATGATATTCCTGCAAACTACCACATCAATAGCAATACCCTAAGCACACAGTCAGTGGTGAGAGATCTGGGCAGACAGGTTGACAGCAACCTTCACTTCATTTCAGATATCTCCACAGTAGTAAGAAGGACATTTTATATTGTTCATCTCATAAGGACATTGCATCCAGGAAAAAGAGGTTATACCCCCATGTACTTTCTCTCATTGGGCCAATAATAGAGAACAATGGTCCCTTTGGTATGTTCCTCATCTTTTATGCTCAACTTCTGAGAGACTTGCTTGGCTGCAATCACCTGCATTCGAAGCTGAAGTTAAGTGCAGTATTTTGGTCTAATGTTAAGTACAAACTTGCACTTTTAAAAGTACTGTATTTCATTTTTTCTGTTACCTAATTGCGTGTTTCACTGTATAGTGTGCTGTGTGTCTCTCTGCTGTAAGATGGGGTGGTGGTCTTCTCACTTCTTTGTTATGTGATATTTAATAGTCTGGAGGGCTTCCTCTGTACTTTAAGTGCTAGCCAGAAAGTTTGAGAATTAATTTTATGCTCAGCTTCTGAGAGACTTGCTTGGCTACAATCACCTATATTAGAAGCTGAAGTTAAGTGCAGTATTTTAGTCTTCTGTTAAGTACAAACTTGCAGTTTTAAAAGTACTGTATTTAATTTTTTCTCTTACCTAATTGCATGTTTTACTGTATAGTGTGCTGTGTGTCTCCCTGCAGTTAGTTCCCCACCCACCCTCCCTCTTCTGGTCTTGGTGCTGGTGTTGGTGGATCTGGAATTGCCCACCCCTCCTGTAAGTCTGTATTAGAATACTCCTCCTGGGTCCATTTCATTTGCTCACTTAATCGAGTACAGTGAGATCATATTCTGAGTCTAGTGTTCACCCTAATTAACACAGAGAGAAGATTTGAGAAGGCCAACCCACTTAGGTTTTTCCTTTCTCTCTCCTTGCACTTTACTAACAAAAAAAAATCGCACTTAATTCATCTGCTTTTACTGTATTTGTGTTTCCTCCTACTTTATTTTACTTTTGCATCTTCTTAAAAGTACTCAATTTTATTTATTCTACTGCATTTATTACTGCTTGGCAGTAACTGTTGTAGTTAAATTGTAACTGGTATTCTAAGTCTGTTGATTTAAGCACTTGGGCTTCATACAGGTTGTTTTACATTAAGAAGGTTTGTGGTCTGCACTGTTGTGGCAGAACAGGTAGCTTACATCCTTCTAAGCTGGGAATTGCTGCTTGAAGGCTCAGTGTCTGCTATTCTAAAAGTGTATTAGTTGTGGCTTAAGCACTTGGGCTTCAGGCCAGTTATTCTACATTAAGAAGGTTTGTGGTCTGCACTCTTGTGGGAGGAGGCTGGATTCTGCCCTTCTGAGCTGGGAATTTCTGGTCACAGGCTTATTGTCCCTGCTTATTTGAACTTTTTCTTTCTGAAATTGGTGCGCCTTGCTGTTGTAGCATAGACTAGATTCAGGCCTGCTGAATCTAGCTTTGTTTGTATAACTTGAGCACTGATCCAGGCCATCTTTTTTTGGAGAAGGTTCCCCTGCACCCTAGTAGCAGGAGTGTGCAGTTAGAACTTTGATTGAAGACTGCTTGTACAGGGCTCAGGTTTGAGCTTTTTTCTGGTTAATTGGATAACTTGTTTAAACCAGTTTATTTGTTTTCTATTGTTTTATATATATATATATATATATATATATATATATATATATATATATATATATATATATATATATATATAAATTGCACTGTATTCATCTGCTTTTACTGTATTTGTTTCTTCCTCCTTTATTACTAGGGGCATTGACTATAACTCTGATCTGAGATATATAACAATAAATATCCTTTTCTGTGCATTTAAAGTGTTTTTTTTATTGTATCTGCTTTATTTTCTGAAAAAAAAACCAATAAAAAAAAAAATACTTGTTTCCTGCCTTTCTAAGCTAGAATAGTCCAGTTTTCAAGTTAGTTCTGAATTCAGGGCTGTGTTACAAATCTCTGTGTTTGCCCATTCCTTACTTGAATAGAAGGAAGTTTCTCTGTTCACCTGTGAGAGAGAGGAGCTTTGAACAGTCTATTTCTTCCTGGAGGAGTGGTTTCAACCCAGAAATTAGTAGTTTATTGGCCATTTTGGGCTAATTTCTATTTATTTCATTTCCCTGCTATAAAAAATGCATTTGCCTGGTTTTGTGCGCCGGGCAGCGCCGGTTAGCTAGGGTAAAACTATTCCCGGCTCCTCAAAGTCTCCTCTTCAAATTTTCCCTTGGAACTAGACAAACTTTCAACTTAAGCACGCAAGCCATTCAGCTCAGCACTTGCTCAAAACTCATATAGCAAGCACTTATAAACCCTAGTACTAGACCCTCCTATACTGTACAGAAGGACAAGGGTCTCTATTTGATCTTACCAGCCATTCAGTAAAACAGTTCACTGTACCTATCCAGGCATGTCCAAAGGGCAGTTTCAGGTGTACTCTCCAGTCCAACTGATGAATCTGGGCATTTTGAGGCAATGTTGCAACTGCCTCATGTACACAAACAACCTTCTCCTCCTACCACCAAACACTAATACATGTGAGAGATGCAATTATACAGCCAAACTGGAGGCTAAGCTCTCTAACCCCAAGACTGAATCAGACAGTTAAGAGGAGAAGGGAAATACTTGCATCACATCATCAGTCATACATAGACCCAGCACATACATAGAATCAGCACCGGCAAAAAACACACATAAATACATGAAAACATACTCGGAGGCTCTAAATAAAAATCTGCCAAAGCAACAGAGACCTCCAAAGCAGACATCCAAGCAACCTCCACTCCCCAACACAAACCATGAAACACATACTTCACAAAACCAGTGTGGCACGCAATCACAGCCCTTAAGGCAAAATTAACATACCCAACATACTAGTAATAGGTGACTCTATTGTCAGGCACACAGACGTCCCACTTACTAAGCTGAATAAAGAGAAGGTTACTGCTAGCTGCCTGTCGGGTGAAAGGATCTGCCACATAACACAAGCACTCAGGTCACTCCAGAACAATTAGAAATATGACTCTGTCATTGTCCATGTTGGTGTGAATGACCTGAGCCATACCTCCCTGAACTACATGAAAAGAGACAAGGAAGAGCTCTCTGATCACATAGCCCAGGTTGGTATGACCCTGACCCTGAGTAGCATCCTGCCCTCACCAAGAATGATACCATACCATGGTATAAAGAAAAAATGATCAATTTCAACAATTGGCTAAGTTTCTGGTGACATTCAAAAGGGATCCAATGTCTGTCAGCCTGGGATGACATGCTTGACAAGCCACGCTGCTTCACTAGAGACGGCTTGCACCTGTCACCCTTAGGCTTTCGAATACTGGCCAAGGCTCTTTCCACTCCCATAGTGCCTTTTTTAGGCAAGGCTCAAAAGACAAACCCATCACCATACATAGCACAAGTAACAAAAAATTGTGGGTAATGCTACTCAATGCCTGAAGTCTAAACCTCAAAATGCACGCACTCGAGGCACTCCTCAGTATGGAGAAAATTGATATATGTACAGCAACATAAACTTGGTTTAAGGCACCAGAGAGCACCCCAGCACTACCAGGCTACAACTCATGCCTACATTTCAGCCACAGAACTCGGACAGAAATACAAAAGGCGGGGGCGTATCCATATTCATCAAGGATACGCAAACCTCCAGGTTAGTGGCACAGCATGATGCTTCAGAGATCATTCACATGCAACTAACAACGGGCAAAACTGCAATTCAAATTGTAGCTTGCTACAGATCACCCACCATGTCCCAGGACCCCCATTCCGCATTTCTGGAAACACTGGGAAAAATAAAGGTCCTACCAAACACCCTAATATTGGGTGATTTCAATTACCCAAACATTAACTCGGAGAAGTACTCAAGTTCTAACTCCCTTGCCCAACATTTCCTAGAATTTATAAACTCAAATGCCCTGGATCAACTGGTCAACACTCCCACCAGAGGTGACAACATATTGGACCTGGTCCTCACCAACATGGGCAACCAGTGTTCCACACCGGAGGTCAACCCCTCGCTGGTTAGATCTGACCATAAACAAATCACTTTGGATATCCACTTTCCACCCCCACCCCCGGACAATGAAACCACCATGAAAAACTTTTCAAAATCAAACTTCATGTTACTTAAGACTGAGGTGGAAAGTTTCAAAGCCCCTATGCTAAAGGATAACGCTGTCCAAGCTGCAAAATCCTTTACTACTACGGGCATCTACAAGAATGCATGGATCGTGCTATCCCAAGCAAAACCAAGACTCACTCCTCCAAGAAAAGGAAACCAGTCTGGTGGACTCCTGCTATAAACAAGCTATACAATAGAAGGAGGAAACTAGTAAAGAAAAGAGTAAAATCCCAAGAAGGGAAGACATCCCTGATCAGTATCAGCAAGAAACTGCAATCCCTCATAAAATAATCCAAGGCTAGTTTCGAAAGAAAAAGTAACAAGGACTACAAAGATAACCACAAGGCATTCTTTAGCTATGTCAAGAATCTAAGTGGCAATGCTCAGATCTGCTTGGAGTTAGTGCAGAATGGCACAAAATACACTGAACTGACCGATATCGCCAACATCCTGGCAGACAGGTTCAGCTCAAACTTCACCCCTTCTCACCCCCAAAAGGGCCCATAACCATACCAGAAGAATGTACACCCCCTAAAATCACAGACAGGTTAAAACAGCCCTCTCCAAAGCCAAAAACACAGCTTCAGTGGGACCAGACAGTGTCCCAGGCTGCGTCCTACATGAGCTTAAAGACGAACTAACCCCTAACCTAAACACACTGCTCAAACTCAGCCTCTCCACAGGCTATGTACCCATAGAGTGGTGCATAGCAATAGTTATTCTGCTCCACAAAGGTGGAGCTACAAGAAAACCCTGGAACTATCGCCCTATAAGCCTGACTAGCTCGGTCTGCAAGGCTATGGAGCACATCATCATGGAACTCATTAACAGAGACATTGGGAACCTTCAAACACTGGATCCTACCCAGTTCAGCTTTGTTAAGGGCAGATCATGCCTTCTAAACCTGGTGGACTTCTTTGAGACAGTTATCAAGGCTATATATGAGGGAAAGGTGGTACACACAGCCTACCTAGACCTTGCAAAGGCCTTCGACACTATTCCCTATTCTGGTATTATAGACAAGCTCACCAACCTGAACATAAACCCCCACATCACAAGATGGGATGCCAACTGGCTTACGGACAGAACCCACATGGTGAGAGTTGCGGGAGCTAGGTCTGACTTTAAACCAGTTACAAGTGGCATTCCCCAGGGCTCAGTCCTAGGACCCCTCCTGTTTGGCTGACACAGACATCCTCCAAAAGATCTCACAGAGATGGATACCTGGTGTCAAAATCATGGCCTCAAGCTAAATGCCAAAATGTGCATAGTCATCCGCTTTGGAAAAATCAAAGTACCCACAAACTACCACATAGGTGGTAGTCCCCTAAATACAGAAGATGTAATAAGGGATCTGGGGACCCAAGTAGATAGTAATCTCTCCTTTGATAAGCACATTGCCAAAGTGGTTAGAAAATCCTTCTATGTGGCCCACCTAATCACAAAAGGGTTTGCATCCAGATCAAAAGAGGTCATTGTGCCCCTCTACTCATCACTCATCAGACCCATCATAGAGTACAACGCCCCATATAAGACACCTGCAACAGCTGGAAAGACCACAGAAGTAACTCACCAAGAGGATCACTGGCCTCAAACAGATGCCCTATGCAGCTCGACTGAAGAAACTCCAGCTGTACTCTGTTGCATACCGCCTACTCAGAGGTGATCTCTGCCTGACATACAAGGCCATGTCCAACCCACAATTGATGGACATGCTCCACCTAAAGAAAACCTTATCCCCTCGAGCCACATGTCCTAGGGATCTAAACCTCACCACAACAATAAATAGGATGTGCTGAAGGGATATATTCCTGTCCCAGAGTCTTCCCATGCTTTGGAACAAGATTCCAATCTACATTAGGCAGAGCTCCTCGCTAACACTCTTCAAGAGAAACCTTGACGAGTGGATGAGAAACAGAAAGTTTATCCTGGGGATCACTTCAGTGGCTCTGCTGGACAGAGACACAGGGAACTAATCTAAGGGGGTGGCGAAAGCTAACACATTCTGGCTAGGCTTATAAATGCCTTTGGGCAGATAGCCTAGTACCTACCTATGAACCTATGAACCTTTCCAAACACCTGCAGCAATTGGAAAGACCACAGAGGTTCCTGACAAAGAAAATTCAGTGTCTTCAAGATCTGTCTTGCGGACAGACTGAAATCATTGTCACTTTACTCTGTGTCATACAGACTGCTCAGAGGCAATCTGTGCCTTGTATATAGAGCAATCTCTGACCCAGTTTTAATGGAAATGTTGCACATTCACATGTCAAATGCCACATGGGGTCACTCACTAAGGATCTTAACCTAGTATGTGACATCAACAGAACTTGCTGGATAGACAGATTTGTCTCACAGAGGTTGCTGCACTTCTGGAACAGGCTGCTTATTCATGTTAAATAAAGGCCCTCACTGGCTCTATTTAAGAGTAATTTGGATGATTGGATGGGTAACTGGAAATTCATCCTGGGGATTCCACCTGTGTCCCTCTTGGAAAAGGGCGATAGGTGGTTATTTTTGTGTCTGCTTGAATCAGACACCCATGAGAACATTAGTTGAACTTAGCTATGCTTGTAATGGCCCTGGGGCCATTAGCCTAGTAACCTCCTATGATCCTGAAATGTAAGAAAGTACAGAGGATGTAGCTAGGACAGTAAGAGATCTGTTTTCTGGTTTGAAGTGTCATCACTTAAGTTGATCTCCTCCTAGGGTTGTCCCTAGGAAAAAGAAAAGATTAAACATATTTCATCTAAAGACAGTAGGTATGTTAATAAAAATGAATTTCTTAGCTTGCAGCCTTTGAAATCGTTAGGATGTTTTATCAGAGGATTCTGATAATAAGGACAGGGCTTCTCTCATGTCTTCCTCACAAGCACATGACTCTGGTTCTGAGCAAATTGTTTCCTAAGTTTCTACTACAAACCCTACTCAAGTTGTTCTACAAAGAAGTAATTTGCAAATAAGTCAGGTGACACTTTTTGGGATCTTTACTTTGCACTGGAAAAATTAATTCTGTCTACATTTGAACCAGCTCTTCTGGCTGTTTTTGGTTCATTACTTATAGACTGTTTTGCTTATTGCTGTGACATCTACAACAGATTATCCCAGATGAAAGCGGTGTAATTTCTGTTCCTTTTTCTGACCCATTTTGATTATTCCCCCCATCAGTAGTAATACTTCCTGTACTATTCACCTTTGGACATTTCCCATAATTGTTGTGCCCTTTTCCCATATAACAGTAGGACCCATCACTGCAACAAACTAAGAGAGACATGTATGTAAAAAGCACCAATGAGCAGCTCCATTAGCAAATGAACAGCACTGCCCCAGACTATACTAAAAAAAAACACATCCACTACAGCTGTTACCATCATCATTAAATCCAAACAACCAAAAAACTATGTTGCAGAAAATATTTTAAAAAGTCCACTAATGTGTCTGCCTGGGAAAAACAGTAGCTTATGTAAGCACTACTTGATTATATTTCAAAGACTGCTAAAGTTTTCCTGTCAGCATGGGGCTGCCCATAAAAGGAGCACACAGAGGAAACTGTTTGCATTTTCTGAAGTGTTACCCTTCCCCCAAAGTAGTGAAACCTGAGCTCATAGACTAAAAGCTGCCAGAATTTATCAAAAAGATCACATGACCTACCATCCTAATCAGACAAGCAGAGAATCTTGGCACTCTCCCTTTAATGTAGGTGGGGTGGAAATTTTCTCCTTAAGCCAGTGCTGGTAAACAAATGACGTACATATGTAACTTCTGGTAGTCTGAATTTACACGTTAGAGGATTGCGCTTTAAGTTCACTTCACATGCTCTGTCTAGAACTCTCTTAAGGTTTCTGTCATGCTCTGCTTTACCATTGCCTCCAACCAATAAATCATCTACTATTATGGCACAAGGAAAACCTGAAGACATTGGCTCCATTGCATGCTGGAAGACTTCACCTGCTGAATTTATTCCAAATGGCATCCTCAGAAATATAGCTGCCAAATGGGGTAGCAAAAGTGGTTAGTAATAAGAATCTGTGATCAAGAATCACTTGCCAAAATGAACTTTTTGCATCCAAGACAGAAAAAATAGTGGCATTCTGTATTAGAGCTGTGACCTCTTCAACTGTATGCATTGGATGATGCAGTCTCTTTAATGCTCTGTTCAAATCTCTTGGGTCAATACATACTCTGATTTAATCTGAGCCTTTCTTGTGGGTTGCTACCATAGATGACACCATTTCAGTTGGTTCTGCAAATGGACAAATTACACCTTGCCGCACCGTTTTATTCAACTAAGCTTTGACTTTATCCTGCATAGCTACTGGAAATTTTCTTGCTGGTCTCACTTCTTGACTGACCTCTGGATCCAACTTCATAGAATACGCATCTGGAAGTTTGCCCAATTTGTCATCGAAAACATCACCATATTCTGAGAAAATGGCTTCAGAAAAATTGAAACTAGTATATGCGCTTATATGATGAACTTCTTTGGTCAAAGAAAGCAGATTCATTCTCAAACTGTCTCTGAGACCAATAATGACTGCACAGGTCTTTGAACTACATAGAAAAACAAGCTGTAATAGTTCTTAACCAAATAACATGAAAGTACTACTGAGTAGGTTTGAATTTCTTCAGCTCCATAAGCAACACGTTTTGCACTACTAGCCACATTGAGTTGTTCATTAGTTCTCACCTTAGCAAATGTGTCTGCTGATATAATATCACACTTTGAACTAGTGTCTACTTTTAGGTCGGTGGATTTACCATTGATTTGGACAGTACAAAACACTTTGTTCTTTGCCAACAATTTCACTGCATCAGCCAGCCTTTCACCAATTACTGATACACCATCTACATAGAAAGTAGAATTGCAGCTCTCTATATGATGTTGTTGTTGTTTCTCTTTCGGCTTTTCCCAGTTAGGGGTCACCACAGCAGAACTCTGGTTCGTTAATGATTGGCAGTAGGTTTCTATGGTGCCGAGTTGCCAGCTCAACACCAATCTTCAACGAAGAAACGTCCATTCACGCATGTCTTTTGGAACGCCACTCGACCGCAGGGAGGATGGCATTGCTGACCAAATACTAAGCATTTTTCTCTTTTAGACTCATGATTGGCACCACAATTGTAACAGTTAACAATAAAGCTGGATTTGAGTTTTGCTGACTCACACTTGTACTGCACTGAACATGTTCCTTTCTTAGAACTTGCTGCAAAACTACGTGGTTTCCCTGGTGAACCAGCAGAGGCTGTGGCTGCCATGTGCTTAGGCCTACTTCTGTTTGCCAAGTGTTGCATACTATCTACATTTGCTCTGGATGCTGCTGAAATCATGCTGTTGTCACTCACAAGCATACTTCTGTGCCTTTCTGTAACTTCATGGATTTGACAAATCTCAATGGCTGGCTTTAATCAACATTAAATCACTGTCATGAAGCAAAATCTTTCTCACAACAGCACTATTAATACCACACATAAGCCTATCATTTATTAACTCATCTTTTAAGTCACCAAACCAGCACATTTTAGCTTTGTTTCTTAGGTCAGTAATGTAAGCTGCATAGGTTTCCCCTGGTTTCTGATCTCTTGTGTAAAATAAATGCCTCTCTAATGTAATATTTGTCTGGGATTTGCACATTTCCCTGAATTTGTGCTTCAAACATTTTGGGTCTTCCCTTGATTCAGTCTGTACAACAATATGGCGATTTTTACCTTCTCTCTCATATACTGCTGGTGCATACAGAAATGAATGCTCTCTTTTCATTGGCCTCTGACCCAGCTATATTTAGCAAAATGAATGCACTAGTGCATGCATCTTTGTCAGAATAAGCTGTATAAACATATTGTACTGTTGCTTAAATATTCTCCAATTCTCTGCAATATTCTGATCAAATACAAGTTGTGAGGGCTTTCAAAATCCGTCTGCCATATTAACATACACCAGTGAAGGGTTTTGCAAATATGCACAAACACACACATATACATATATGCCAGAAATGTATGCCAGTATTTGCAACTTTGCCCAATGGTACAACAAACCTCTGAATAACTGAACTTTGTGAAATAAATCTCTCGGGCACTGTAATATTCTCGAAACTGGTGTACTGCAAGAAATCAGTTCTTAGTGTAAGAAACATTTCAAATAACTGCACTGTGCGAACTAATGAACTGGTAAGAAGAAGCTCAGAGTAAGAAACATTTTTAAGTAACTGCACTTTGCGAATAAACAGTACAGGGTACACTGAAACTCCTCAAAATGGTGGTACTTTGCTAGATAATTCTTTACAGTGCAAGAAATACTCTGTAATGGTGGCACTTTGCAAATAGACACACCCAGCACAAGAAACTTTTTGAAATGACTGTACTTTGACTGTACTTCATGAAATAGTTGCATTTTGCACACAAATAAACTCTTTGGAATACATGCACAGTAATAAGCACACACTGTAAGCACTTTTACACACTTTGAGATACTTTGAATAACTCTAGTTATGTCCTTGATACAATACGAAGTTGTAGTTATGCCAAAACACAGCACTTTGCCAAGAAACATGGAGTTGCCTTGCTTTATTTATGCTTAATGTGCCCTTTTTACCCTTATTGTATTAGTTTTGCTTGTTTATCTCATTCCATACACATTCTACTTTTCTTGTGCGCATTTTACTCTAAGCATGCCTGTTTTACTTTAAACACTCATTCTGCTTTAAAAATGCTTGTTTTGCTTTTCTGATAATCGTTTTATCAAATGTCTTAATCTTAAACATTTTGTTTAATTAATAAACCTTTTGTGTCTCTCGCTTGTTTAATAATGCAGTTTGTGCCCTTGTAATGCTGAGTTTTATCTTTTTTATAAAATAAACTGTTCATTCAAGTTTTCGTTACCTTTGGTTCTTTTCTGGTTCTTTTTCGTACTCGTTTCTCTTAGTTTACCTACCCTGTTATCTCTGCACCTCGTCACTCAATATCAATCTCTGGAATCCCAGTTCTGATACCATGTCATTCATCTAGTCAGGATGTAATAGATAAGTCTTTGTGAGTTCTGCTCAAGCAGCTTTATTATGTATAAGCACATCACGATTGCAGCTTATTAACTTTAACTTAGGTAACTTATATACAACTAATGCATTCATTCTTCATGCTCACTCTATGGCTGCACTTTCAAAATGGCACTGAGTATAGCACGTGCCTGCTATTTATATATACATATTCAGTCCTTGATATGCTTCTTAAAGACACAGCACACATGCTCTATTCTACACTTAATACTTACTAATGACCTCATATAAGTCAAATATGACTCTGGTGTCACTTGTTAAGGTAATTTCTGTACAAATCTCCCACCTTTTACTTGCTTAAAATAAAAAACTATGCCATAATAATATTAAATGATACACTTTATGTACAGGACTTAACTTGCAAATGCAGAAGTCGCCACAGTGTTACTTCAGGGCTTACTCTGTCTGATGCAAGCAGTACACAGCCAATACATGGGGAAGTAAAGGTTATGTGAGTTGCCTGGCATCTGTGTTAATATATGTATATGGTTGGTTTTAGGACCCTAGGTGGTGAGTGAGTGTGGTATGCATTGTCTCTTAACCAATGCAAGGGCATACTGAGCATGCCTATGACTGCCTACACCCA
The DNA here is from genome assembly GCF_019279795.1 of Protopterus annectens. Taxonomy (NCBI): domain Eukaryota; kingdom Metazoa; phylum Chordata; order Ceratodontiformes; family Protopteridae; genus Protopterus; species Protopterus annectens. The sequence continues at coordinate 1,512,776,756 of NC_056739.1, forward strand.
CAGCAGCTGGTGGCTCCCCCTCTGACTCCTTACCTGCCTGTTACTGCAGTAATCTTGCCATTGGTAGTGGAATATGTGCTCCTTCCCCTTGCTGATCCTGCTGCGGCTGTTTCCACAGGATTATGTTGTGTAGCATGGTACATAATGTGAAGATTTCGGTACATGTCCATGGATTGTACTGCAGTGGTACTGTGACTTCAACAGCCTGAACACACACTGTATGACATTTCTGGTTTGACCTTGTGTCTCATTATAGCATTCTACTGTGGGAGTAAGTGCATTTCTGATGGGTATCATCAGACATGGTTCCAGTGCATAGCCTGCATTCCCCAGTAACTAAATGACCTGTGGGATATCCCCCCTAGCAAATGTCTGGTACAGGTGGGAGGTGTGCCAGATATGTGAGTCTTGGTAACTGCCAGGGTTGCCAGCATACACATTTAAGATGATTCCTTTGGCATTACACATGACTTGGCAGTTGACAGAGTGGTAGCCCTTTCTGTTAATGTAGAGCCTACCCTGTTCCCTAGGTGATGCGTTCTTTTCTACATGAGTACAGCACATTGCACCCAGTACTTCAGGGTAGTGTGCTACCTGGTAGAACTGTTGCATATTTCTGCCCTTCTCTTCAGAACTACTGGGAAATATATGTGCTCACTGGCATGTTGGAGCATAGCATCCAGGAATTGGTGGAGGATCCTTGATGCTGATGTCTGTGACACCCCCAGCAGATCTCCTGTTGGTCTCTGAATGGTACCTGTAGCTATTATTCTAAGGGGTAGATATACCTTACTTTCCATTGGGTTGGGTTCTCCACAGTAGGCTCTGGCTCTGAGTTGAGGGCAGCAGAGGTCGCAGAGTTGCTGTACTGTATCCCTGTATACCCTGTAGCACTCAACAATTTCCATGTGATGTAAGCTATAATAAGTTAAATGTGGCCTAAAAACTCTTCTCCTTCTTGGCCTAGGCCTATTGACAGCAGCAGCAGCATTGGCTTCAGCTTCTAACATATACAAATGGAATAAAGCAGTAGCAGCCCCTAACATTCTATCTATGTGTAGACTTTCCATGTCTGTACTGAGTCTACATGGATACATTATAGCTTGTTGAATAGCTCCACCATGTTGGGTTGCTTTATTAGCATGCAAATGAGCTGTTTATGCTGTAATTAGCATCTATGAAACACAAAGACAGATGCAATCCATTAATAATCTACACCATTATAAAAAAGCAAATGTGCAGCTAGCCACACTGATGTTGAGGAGCGTTGTATACATTTGGAAGACTGCAAAAAAGATTTTTCTTCAGGATATTTCTGTACAGAGGAGTACTGAACTTCAGCAGGTATGCTCCCATTTTGTTACCTACATACTGCATATGTTGGAATGTATTTAAGAATAATGTGAAGAAAAGGCTTTTACTCTTTTATCTGTATGTGTTAGCTAGAAGTGTACTGATGGCATGGGCATGTTTGTCAAGCCATTTCAGAGGTATACATGATTGACAATACATGACAATGGAATGAAGTGTGATAAATATGTACAAATGTTTCAGGGACAGGACCTTTGATAGCACTTTTAGGATTTCAAGGATGTTTTGTTAACAATATGGCAGTGTGGGTCATTTGCCTGTTCTTTTGGGTGGGGTGCAAAGATGAGTTACTGTCATGGCACAAACAAGAATGAACTGTTCTTTTTGGGGGGGGTGCAAAGGTGAGTTACTGTTATGGCACAAACAAGGATATTTTGTTCTTGTCACTCTCCTTGTTTTGCATCCTACCTGTTGTTAGTAGTTTATGTTTCTTCAGTGGATAATACTAACTAGCTGCTTTTTCCATTTTATCTGGACACTTTTATTTTGTAGCTATGTGATACTTATATGCATTCTAATTATCTTGTCTTTTGGACACCTACAAGTATGCCACTCAGGTGTGTCAATCCAAGTAGACTCCCCTTCAGCAATGGGAAAATCAAGTAATTGTGGCTGGATTTCATCAACATACTGCTTTTCTCCTGGAAAGGGGACGGGGAGATATAGCACGCTGGATGCAAATATGACAGCAAATTGTGAGTAGCCATGGCAGAACATATGAACAGATGCACCACAGGCCCACTTACCTAATCACTACTGCATGCAGGCGGGCAGGTGCAGTGGGCCATGACTAAATGGCTACCAGTGGAGGGCCTGCCAGGGAACCCCCCATTAACTCCCAGTGAACAGTTTCTGGCCAGTATAAAAGATCTAGACAGGAGAGTGCCAGACAGCATGGATTGGATGTGGGTGCAACACCTTCTGAGACAGCAAGCACATCCCAGGAGGAGCCTCCATAGGCTTTGTTATCTGAAGAGCTGAATACTTTTATATAGTAAAAAAATGGAAATTAATAAGTTAATTCTATGTCACATGTATTTTGATGGGTCTATATTATAAATTCAAATGCTTACCTTATCGAATCCTTAAACGTCGACCCGTCCTCATCGAACCACATAAACACCAAATGCCCTAAACCGCGAAATTCAACATCGAACTATCATACTTGTCCCACCCCACTGCCCACTACATACTACCTACACAAACAAACTAAATAAAGCACATACATACACTAACCAAAACCCTACTTCTAACCCTAAACTAAACCCTACTTCTAACCCTACACTAAATCTTACATATACCACCATGTATGCACTTAACTTAACCCGAAACCTAACCCTAAGGTCCGTAACTAACACACACTTAACTTAAAAAGCTAAACCCAAACAAACTAAATAATCCACACACATACACTTAACAAAACCCTACACTAAATCTAACATACATTACCATCTATGCACTTACCTTAACCCACACCCTAACCCTAAGGTCCGTAACTATCGCACACTTACCTTATGGAGCTATACCGCAAAAGGCCAACCATGACGATTCACCGTTTCCAGCTTTCACTCTTCTGGACGTTCAATGTTTTCGCGGTTCAATAAGGACGGATCGATGTTTAGGAATTCGAAAAGATAAGCATTCGACTTTACAATATAGATCCATTTTGATGGGGGGGGGTTTGAAGATTGCTACAGTTATAAGCTTAGGTTGGAGTTGTCACCCATGTTCTTGTTGACATTAAACTTAATGCACATATAAAGGGATAAATGTATTACTCCCTGTGTTACTGTAATTGTGATAATGTTGCACTTACCTCTTGCTTAACTTCTTCCAGAACTGTATGGACGAAAGAGGAGTATCTCATCTGCAGATGGTAAGGCAAACATTTTTATGTCAGTACTGCTGAGCAATTTAAAGAAATATTGTAGTGTGTAATGTTGATCTCAGGCCTGTTGTATGTATTGCTGCACGGTCTGTAATACTGGCAGCACTGTTAGTTTGTTAGCATATATTGTACTATAGTAGTGCAGGTATTACTTTATTCCTGTGTTTCTTGCTTTTTATCACAGGTGTCCATGATAGTGAGAGTGTGAGCCCTGTGCCATCTGATGTTAGTGTATCAGCAGCCTCTGATGATGGTGACCAAAGTGAGGCACAGTCGGGGAGTGCAGAGGTTGAATCTGACACTGCGGTTGACATACAGCCATCCCCTACATTTCCATCAGACACAATCAGTAGGCCTGTGGCTACCCAGTCCAGTGAGCCCACAGATATTGGACAGATGGAGAGTGAGGAGATTGATCAGGGAAGTGTGGCTACTGTGTCTTTGGTGCCTGTTGAGTCTGGCCATAGCCAAATTGTGGTCAAGAAGCCACACAGGACAAGGAGGGGGCCTGCTGTCACTACTCCACCTGGTGCAGGTGTCATTTCCTGTGCCACTCAATGTATGTTTAGGGTCATCATGGAGGCACATACACATTCCCATAGATGATCCAGACAAATGCTCAGGGTTGTGGATGTGGCACACTCTGACATGTGCAGCTGCCTCCACCAAGCTGCCAATTCACTAGATTGGATGAATGACACATTAAAAAGAGGGGTGTCTGTGATGGACCGAGGGATGTCTGTTATGGAATAAGCAGTGTCTGTGATGGAACATCTTCTGGGAGGGAAACGGGCATTCTCATGGGTGTAGGTCAGCCACATCATCTGCTGTCAGCTAATGTGGCCATGCCCAATCACATTCTCATAGTGGCAGTATTTCCACTGCTCCATCAGTGAGTGTGCTTTCTACAACCAGATGTGGCAGGTCATGGGGTTGTGGTCCTGGACATCCTGATGAAGGTGTTCACTAAGCAGACATTGGTCATGTTCAGGTAGCAGTCCTGGGCATAGAGGTGCCAGTGCAACTTCTGGCAGAGCCAGTTCTCATGGTCAAAGATGACAACGATGAACTGCCACCTCTACCATGCACACCACACACCTGTCTGACAAACTAAGACCTAGAGCTAGCACATAGCTTGGCTGTGTTCATGCAGACACTCACACAGCAATTTCACTTTGAAGACCCCTACAGACCCATTTACTCATTTTGTCTCGCTGGCCGTTTGTTGTTTTACCCTAATGTCTGTCTTCTTCTACTTCTTACTCACTAATAGACACACACTCACTGAGCTTTTGTGTCAGCTTAGGCTACATGCCCCCCTACACAATACCCTGTGCAAGTGATGATAACTGTGCCATATCCCCATTTTCTATCTTTTGGATTCAGGGATATAAAAGCTGTGTCTGATGCTCAGGGTGCATAGCTAACTTAGTGCTTAGTATATCTTCATTTATGATGTTGAACTGCTCATTGTACCTTTGACTTATATTGGCCTTGGAAAGTTAGACAGTTGATAGCATAAAAATTTCACAGATGTGTAGTGAATGCTGTTGTAAGGGTTGTGAAGTCAGAAACTGCAATGTGCATTGTTACTGTCTAATAACTTATCTCTTTAATGATTTTCCAAGACAAATGTATGGTGCACATCATAATCATATCATCATAATCAGATCTTAAGATTGTATGACAGCAGAGTAGCCAAACCTCATCGGTACCATAATACAGTATAATGCTCTCTTTTGTATGCCCTTCAACAGGCACATGCAGCATCTGGTGAGACCACAGAGCTTTCTCAGCAAGAAAACACAGAGACTAAAAACATACCATGATGTATGTGGATAGATTAAAAGCCATGTCACTGTAATCTGTCTTGTGTAATATGAGGTGATGTCTGCCTGTCCTCCAGGCCAGTGTCTCACCATGCCCTGGTGAGATGACTGCATATCTAAAGATTTGATATAGCAGATTACATCAGCAGTGTCTGTTGAGAATATGGCAGTAACAGTGTCCCACATGCTGCAGTAAAAAAATCTCTGTAATGATAAGCAAGAGCACACACGCACACACACACACGCACACACGCACACACGCGCACACACACACACACACACACACACACACACACACACACACACACACACACATACACACACACACAAACTGCAGTCAAAATAGAACCCCTACCTATCTAAGTACACAGACTACAGAACACAGTACGTAACACAAGAGTCACTGCACAAGTCTAACTTTTGTAAGACTGCAGCTGAACTTACAGTACATGACATCAGCAGGACATGTGTGAGACAAGATGTTGGCAGGCCTGCATAGGTTCATAGCTTCATAAGTTCATATGAGGCTACTACCATAATGGCCTTAGGTTCATAGGTTCATAGGATGTTACTAGGCTAATGGCCCTAGGGCCTTTTCATGCCCAGCAAAGTTGCACCATTGTTCACTTATAGACCAAGATATGTAGTCCTTGTTTGTGAATACATGATCAGCACTGGTTGCCCCTGTCTAAGAGGGACATAGGTGAAACCCCTGGGGTAATTTTACAATTTCCCATCTAATTGTCCAAGTTACACTTAAATAGGGTTATTAATGAGCTCAGTTTCATGTGAATTGGGAGTTTGTTCCATAACAGTGGCAAACTCTGGGAGACATATTTGTCTCAACAGCATGTCCTCTTGATGTTGCAGGCTAGGTTAAGGTCCATACAGTGAGTGAGTCTTTTCCTGTTTGATTTACAGAAGTGCAACATTTCCATTAAGGCAGGATTTAAGAGTGCTCTGTACGCCAGGCACAAGTAGCCTCTCAGCAGTCTATACAATACAGAGTACAGAGACAGGCCCTTCAGGTCTGTCTATGTAGGTCATATGTTGAAGTCCCTGGATTTTCTTGTTAAAAAACCTCTTAGGTCTGTCCAACTGCTGCATATGTCTGGTTTGGTACATGCAAAAGGGAGCATTGTACTTTATTATTGGTCTGATGAGGGCTGAGTACAGTAGATTGATAACATCCTTAGTCTTGGATATTATGCCCTTACTTATGAGGTGTGAGATGTAAACAGCCTTCCTTACCTCCGTGGACACATGATGATCAAAGCTGATGTTACTATCAACCTGCATTCCCAAATCTCCCACCATTGTGTTGGAACTTAAGGGGGTTATTATTAATAGTGTAATTTGCAGGTACCTTTCCTTTGCCAAAAGAGATAACAGTGCATGCTTTTTGAGTTAAGTTTAAGTCTGTGTCTTTGGCAATAACCATTTATGTATGCAAGCCCATTTTGTAGTATGTTGACATTGTTTTAGGGATTCAGTGATTGCACTCACTTTGCATTCATCAGCAGACTTGATGAGCCACAGGCCATCTGTTATCTTCTGAATTTCTGATAAAAAGATTTCAAACAGTAGGAGGCCCAACACAGACCCTTGTGGAACACCACTGGTAACACATCTGCTGGTAGAGGTGGAATCCCCAAGTATGGCTCTATGCATTCTGTTGGTGAGTCAGTTGGCTAACCCATCTAATAACATATGGGTTAATCCCCAGATGGATGAGTTTCTCATGAATGCCTGAGTTGGGGATTGTGTCAAAGCTCTTGGCCAAGTTGAGACAGGCAGCATGTACTGATTTGCCTTCATCAAGGGTTTTGGTGACACTCTTGAAAAATTCCATTAGGTTTAACAGGCATGATCTCCCCTTAATAAAGCCAAACTAGGTCAGGTCAAGAGTTTGAAGGTCGCCAATGTCTGTTTGATAAAGTCCAAAGTGATTCTCTCCATGGCCTTACAGGCAAGGCAAGTCAGACTTATGGGTCTATAGTTTCCTGTGTCAGTTGAGGGACCCCCTTTGTGCAAGAGGAGTATGGTTGCTGTTTTCCACTCTGCCAGGACAAAGCCAGTGCTTAGAATGTGGTTAAAGAGAGTAACCAGTGGTTCTGCTAACTCTTGCTTTACACCATTTAGTAAGCAGCCTGGGGTGTTATCTGGTCCCATAGAGGCTATGAATTTGGTCTTTGTGAGTGTGGTTATGACCTGTTCTTGGAGATAATAGGGAGAGAACTGGCGACAGGTATGCTTTGGGCTATGATTGCTGGAGTTAGGGGTGTAAAATTTTTGCCAAACCTGTCTGCTAACAGGTTGATGATGTCCTCAGGTTCTGTTTGACTGGTACCATCCACTATGAATTCAGTGCAAAGCTAGGTCTTCCCTTTTACGTTACAGACATAGCTAAGGAATGCCTTGTGATCATAATCACTTAACCTGGAAACATCAAAAATCTGGTCAAAGGCCCATGAATAGTAGCTACAACTGGCTAAAAATCTGGAAGTTGATTAACCTAAAATTTGCATACATAATTATGTAACCCCACTCACTCCAATAAAATTGTGAGATACCAAGTGAAGCTGTTAGTAAGTTGTTCAACAGTATGAGCGGTAATGTTCCACACATAGCACTGAGCCAGTCAGGGATACATTTCAACACAATCAGGAATGAATCCAGAAATAATTAGGGACAACCAGTGGCACTTTTAAAATATTAGTACTATTAACTTGATATATTGACAGAGTAAGAGAAAATAAGAGAGTGTGAATTAATATATATTTTTCTGAAGTAAAAGAAGTCAATAACTCTAACTATTGTCATTATTTATTAAGTGTAATTCACCATATTTTCTCCAAAAGTCACCAATTTTAGGAGGGACTAAGAGGGACAGACCAAAATTTGAGTCAAAATCAGCATACATCCCAATTGTCCAGATTTTTGCCTCATAATGTTGATCTGCTCCTCATAAAATGTGTGGTTTTCTGGCAAATCACTGAGGATTGAAATCACTTACCCCCGGATTTACAAAGCCCTTTATAGCATGCAGGATTAGTTTAAGAGCTATTTTCAGCAATATGGCTGACGTGCAATCCAGGAACGAGCTCCCGGGAAGTGCACATGAGCACTTAGCCTAATCATGCATGGACCGAGCTCCTGTATGCAAATTACCCTCATTTGCAGGTGAAGATCATGTAAATGAGGGTAATATGTGATTCAGGAAGCTGGCAGCCGTCCGTGCAGTGTGAAGAAAGGTACTCGGATAGTAACCAAGTACAGTTGTGCAATCTGCAAAACGGAGCTATGACAGCTCCAAATAAAGGCTGCATATCATTGAGGAAGCATGCCAATGTCCAAGTAGAAGGCCATTGATATTGGAAAATGAAAAAAAAATGAATAACTTTTAATTTTCTTTTCGCCGAGCTCACCTGGTTAAGCACAGGGCAGTGATGCGCAAAAGGGATCGGGGGGAAATTAATAAAATAAACCTAAAATAAGCATTCTAACTAAAATCAGTATTCTGCCATGCAAGTCAATGGCAGTCAGAAGACAACATGGTCAGTGAGTAATGGTTGCTAATGGAGGCTCAGTGTGGGACATGTAACTATGCATTAGCAGGCAATCCTATGCAAATAAGGGAAGGGTTAGTGAATCCCAGATTTTCCCACGGTGTGAGGCAGGTCCCAAGAGTGTAAGAGTATAAATAGCTGGGTGCAAGACTAGGATACAGGTGACATCATGGGGGTGTGTGTCAGGCATACTGTAAGTGGATTGGAGACCTGTGGATCGTGATTGCTCCTAGCTTAGCACAACTAAGCTAGGGGTGTGCCTAAACCTGCCTAGCACTTCCTACAAAGTGTAAGCGGGAGTGCGCGCCGTGCACCGGGTTGTACAGGAAGAAAAAGGAAGTTAAACCAGGAAAAAACAGCTCTGTGCACATTAGAGCACTCTGTTTGCACGGCGTGCCCCCGGGCTTAAACAGGGAGGCAATGGGAAGGGAAAACAGCAGTAGGAAGGTAATCAAGGAGAACTAGCTTAGCTGACAGGTGAAATGTATCAGAATCAGCCAATTACACAGGCAGGAGACCAGCCCAGCCCAGAACACTACTATAAACTAAGCAAACACCTTCCGCCTTGTTTTTCCCAAAAACTCTGCACCACCATTGTATGCAGACAGGTAAATTTTACAAAACAAAAGCAAGAGAAAAAATGTTAGGGGCTGATTTTTGCTATCATAAACCAGCATGTGCAAGAGGCTCAGGGTGGTGAGGATGTGAATGCTGCTGAGCAACACACAGGGAGGAGACAGGGAAGAGTGTATAGACCCAGGGTAACCTACCAAGGGCTACATGAGCTGGAGATAGTAAAGCGCTATAGGGTGGACAGGGACCTCCTACAGCATATTGTTGAGCTGTGCCAGCCACGCCTGACACACAGAACCAACAGAGGGGAACCCATCCCAGTGAATACTAAGGTATGTGTAGACCTAAGAATATTAGCTACAGGTACCTTACAAATGCCACCTGGGGATATGATGGGGATCTCACAGGCATCAGCATCCAGGATACTCCACCAGTTTCTGGATGCCATATCAGCACATGTCAATGAGCATGTATATTTCTCCATCACTCATGAGGCGTTGGCCAGCAATATGCATCTCTTCCACCAAATAGCAGAATTCCCTGAGGTAGTGGGTGCAATAGACTGCACGCACATATGCATTAAAGCACCACCAGGTGAGCGGGGTAGGGTCGACATCAACAGCAAGGGCTTTCCCTCCATGAACTGCCAGGTCACGTGCGATACCCAGGGCATAATAATGAATGTGTGTGTTGGCTGCCTTGGAAGCTACCACGATTCCCACATCTGGCATCTGATTCAGATGTACCAGACATTTGCCAATGGGGACATTCCACATGGTCACCTAGTAGGGGATGCTGGATACGCACTGGAACCATGGCTGATGACACCCATCAGAAATGTACACACACCCAAACAAGAACTGCATAATGAGGCACATGCACAAACACGAATCATAATAGAGCATGTGCTTGGGATGCTCAAGTCATGGTTCCAGTGCCTGGACACATCCAGTGGAGCCTTGCAGTACTCACCAACTACATGCACCCAAATTGTCCTTGTATGTGCCGTGCTACACAATATGATGCTGTGGAAACAGCTGCAGCAGGAACAGCATGGGGCAGGGCCACACATCCCCCCATCAGTGCCGAGGCCTGTACAGGCACAGAGTGACTTGGAGGAGGAACAATCTGAGCCTGCCCCAGTAGGCAGAAGGAGGTGTGCCCAGTATGCCCTGGCCCTGGTAAAGAGGCAACGCATAGCACATGCACTGACACAGTAGGGACCCAGGGAATGAACACCTCTCTCCGACTCACACATACAGTAAAAGGGATGCCAAGCATGACACTACCTGTGCTCAACCATGTATACAGATTGTACTATGTGCATCTGACATAGGCAGCCCTGCAGCACCACCCTCAATACTGGGACCCACACAAGGTAAGGGACTCACACATGCCAGTCGGGGGGGCACATACCCAACAACAGTCACAGCCAGTAGGATAGGTGTAGACAAACACAAACAAATGCTGTACTATGGCCTCTGAATGAGACCCATGGGTAACCCCTACCTCAGCCCTACACAGACAGACTACTGCAGGCTATCCAGTTGTATGTAAGTTGTGAAGGCTAGGAAGTAAGGAACTAATATGTAGGTAGTGAAAGCTATGATCTGTAGTACACTGGTATGCCGTTAGCTAGCATGATAGGTAAGACTACAGACTGAAATGGTGTACCTGATATACCAGTACAGTTCTAGCAAATGTGTAAAAGTGTAAGGTCTGCTCCAACATCCTATGTACATTTATAGTAACAGTCAGGTGTGCCCCCCCACCCCTGTGTAGAAATGTAAAAACAGTCAGGTGCCTCCCCCGCTATGCAGAAATGTAGCAACAGTCAATGCCAAATGACTGATGTATGCCCTGCAGACACAACATGCTACCTGTCAGCGTACAACACAAAAGTCAGCACTGCAGTACAAACCACCTGGACTTGATCCACACATGCAATATAGATGGCCATACTGGACATGCTCACACACTTAGAGGAATGAAGGCAATGTCAGTCAACAAAATACTGAAAGCCCATACTGGACATGCTCACACACTTAAGTATAAGAAGACCATGTCAGCAAACAACAGCAGACCAGACATATCTGGCAGTTACAGTTCTCAGTGCAGACTCATGTCATTATGCACCACTCCTGCCTTGCACACACAGTGGATAGGAATACAGACATATGTGTAAAGACAACACACTATAATAAGCCAAAGTTAGACGGACATAGATGTGTTGAAGAGGGGACCGTGACAAGGAGCCATCTGGGCCTGTCCCACCCAGTACACAGCCAAAGGGCCCCAAACACATAAGGTGCAGGTGTCACTCACTGCAGATACTAGCCACCAGTCTCTGTCAGCATGACAGTGTGTTGCACATGCCAGCTGTGCAACATGACTGTACAAGGAAGTTGTCACCTAGTAGCTGTATATACGTACCTGTGGCATATGACCCCGTGTGTGCCCGTATGCAGCATCTCAAGTCCTACATGAATGGGTTACGGCCCATGCACACACCACCCTCCCCATAGCAGTATTATGACAAGCCTGGTTGGGAGGGTGGCCTAATGGTTAAGGTGTTTGCCTTACACACACAAGGTGCAGGGTTTGAGTCTCACAAGGGATAAGTGGCTAGGCTTAAAATGGCTTGCAAGGGCATTTAGCCTAGTACTAATCTATGAACCTATAATCTATGAACCTATTCTGAGGTCATCCAATGTGAAATACAGCTTTGGGGGAGCTGTAGCTCATTAATTCCCATGGCGCGTCCCATAACTGTGTACTGCTGCACTGATAAACTAGTTAGGTAGTAGTTCTAACCCCAGACTTGGCAACTGTGTAAGTGTGTGTATGTGTACGTGTCTCGGTCTCTGCCTGAGTAGAGAGAAATGCTTTCTAGGCTACTCACACTCAGTACAGTTCATATACACAACATTGGCAAGGCTGCTGATGTCACTCACATAGAAATACACCTCTGGGAAAATCATAGCCCAGTAATCTCTGTAGCTCATTTTGTAACTGTGTACTGCTGTAGTGTGATAAAGTAGTTAGGTAGGTGTTCTAACCCCAGACCTGGCAACTGTGTACTTTTGTGTGTGTGTCTGACTGCATAGAAAGCAATGCTTTTTAGGCCACACACCCTCTGTATAATACACATACTCAACTTTGGCAAGGCTGCTGATGTCACTCATCTAGAAATACACATCTGGGAAAATCATAGCTTAATAATCTCTGTAGCTCATCTTGTAACTGTGCACTGCTGTAGTGTGATAAATTAGTTAGGTAGGTGTTCTAACCCCAGTCTTGACAATTGTGTGCGTCTTTGTGCCTCTGTCTGTTCATGACTGAGTGACAGACAATGCTTTATAGTTCACACACACTCCTTAGAATTCATATACCCAACATTGGCAAGGCTGCTGATGTCACTCACCTAGAAATACAACTCTGAGAAAGGCATAGCCCAGTAATGTTTGTAGCACAGCCTGCAACTGTGTACTGCTGTATTGTGATTTAGAACTGTGGTAGGATTCCATCACCACCCATGGCAGTTCTGGATGTTTTGCATGTGATTCAATGTCTGCATATGGAGCAATGCATCATAGGCTACTCACGTGCAGTACAACTCAAATGCCCTACGTTATCAATCCTGCTGATGTCATTCATTGTGAAATACTACTTTGGGGAGAAGGTTCCCTGTAATTCCTGTGGTGTGACCTATAACTGCCCCATGCTGTAGCCTAATATAGGCCTTGGCAGGGGTTATATACCCACACATGACAGTTATGGATGTTTTGTGTGTGTCTCACTGTTTGTGTAGGGAGCAATGCATTTTAGGCTAGTCACTTGCAGTACAGGTGAAATGTCCTACGTTGGTAACCCTGCTGATGTCAGTCACTGTGAAATACACCTTTGGGGAACAAGTACTCCAGTAATCTCCATGGCACATACATTAACTGCATAGTGCTGTAGTGTAACAAATTAGCTAGCTAGGAGTTCAACTCCCAGACATGACAGGTGTGTATGTGTAACTCATATCCTGTGTAGAGGAAGTATGTGACACCTATGGTCAATATGGAGTGGGTTTTGCTCATTACTTTTATGGTGGCCCTACTATATATCACAATGTCAACCATACAGGGATAACAGATGTAAGTTAGCTGGGAGGCTGGGGTGCAAAGCCATAACCATACATGTGACATCAAGGCCAGCCAATCCAAATTAGCAACCCCACTATTACCCAGAGCACACACTCAATCCATGTGTCATATGCACACACATGCCTAGGCAACAGCCAATATGTGGTTAGTACACTGCATATTGGCCACTGATAGTAACTATGCAATGATAGCAGTGGGCTACAGGGGGCATGTCACCCTGACCATCTGTCCAATATGCACGTACATGCAGAATGTGCACCTCCAACATGTTCCCCAATGGACACCTGCACCACCTCTGGTGCCTCCACATGTGACCCACAATGGACATACCATGCCTGACAACATGCCCTGTATGGACAGATGACACTGACATCAGGGAATGCTGTTGGCATGCTATCAATGTAGGTGAAGGGTAAACCTGCTGCCCATTACCAGTTCCTGCCACAGGTGGGCAAGACTGGCACAACTGATGATAAGCTGTGTTCACAACATGGGCCAGACACCCCAGGTACAGTTCCACATGTCACTGTACATGCATGTGGGAGGTGTGTACATTCGGGACACCATACATGTCATGGACTAAGGAACACATACATGGCATGTGGTGTACAGCATTGGCCACACACAATAGTCACCCAGCTGACTGGATGAGGAAAGCAATACCCACCTGTGTGGGAAATTGCAGTAAGTACAGCCCTGAGCCACAATGCAGACCATTGTCATGTGGCCTGATGTCATGGTATACCCATTGCCTACCCTTGTACAGCCTGCTGGCACATTGATCACCACACACCCGTGTTAACATGCACCCATTCATGTCAGAACTGGCACCCTGTGTGTACATGTGTGTGTGGTGCATGGTGTGTATGTCCACATCCACACTCACTACAACCCCCCAGGGCATCCTGAAGCATACTGTCTGATGCCTGACATCTCCTCATACTCTTTGCCCATACGGCCTCCATTTGACCCGTGTGGTGCATATGATGCCTGCACATTGATGTGTTGTGGCAATCCCACTACTGATGAGTTGCACTCCTGGCCCAGTCAAGTGTATCAATGTGTGTGCATCCCTGTGTGAGTGTGCCTGTGTTGCCATATATCTACCATATCCCTGTTGCAGATGTCACTCACCCTGACATATATGTCCTGAGTGCTCTATATCAGGTAACCCATATGGTGCATCCAATAACTGCATCGAACTGCAATAGTACTACATAGTTGTTGGGGGTTTGATACCCTGTGCTGGTAGGTGTGTTACACAAACATGCTTCAGTTTTACCCTCCCACACCTCTCTGACATGTATCTTTAGCTGTCTGCCTCTCCCACTCCCTCTTTGGTGGATGTGGAGACCCACACCTGCATTACTTAGGCAGCAGCATGTGTATGTTATGTGATGCTCATGATCAGCTGATGGCCTCTCTAGGAATTGCAGCCCTCCCCTAGCTGATTGCATGTGGAACAGCTGTGGTAATAATCTCATAGCCAATTACATGAAAACACACTCCAATACCTAGGAACATCATGGTGGTGTTGGGCCTTTGCAGTCACTGTGAGCAGGAACAAGATTTGATGTTTGGCAAACAGCATCCCAGGTGGATTGGGGATTTACCTCTAACAACATACACTGTGGAAAGAGAGGGCAACCAACAGGAGGGGGATGTGCCTCACCTGACTACAGACTAAGTGCTGCCATACTGCATTTGGAGTAATGTTGGGTTAACAGTGTTTGTCTGGATATGCCTGGCGTACATGTCACAATACATCCCATGTCAGTTCCATGTATATGAGGAATCCCCATCTGCAGGGTCATCTGCAGACTTGGCAGTGTTGTGCCTATAGTTTCATGTGTCAGCCACAGTGCATCAATCCATGAAATGCAGAAGGTAGCGTTAGGATTGCAGTCTGTAGATGGTGAAGGCCATGACAGTTACTGACTTCATATCCCTCATAGGACATATGTTGCAACAAACCCTGTTACAATGGAAATTATATGGGCTTATCACAGTAACATGTCTATACTGGCCCTGTGTATGTACTGACAGCCACACCTCTGTCAACCTTTGTACATATGGCATGCATGAAGTGGTGCATATGTGCTGTACACCAGAAATACTGTCATCATATCTGAAAACAAGTCAGTGATATATCAGATTGCTACATGTCATGTACAGTAGTGGTTATATTTCATGACATAAGCTGGACATTCTGTGGATGATTGTACAGTACTGAGGTCTGTGTAGTGATGGTGAATGTCGGCAGTGTATGCATTGTTAATATGTACCTTCGCCAGTGTACAGACTGTGGTAGATGTCATTGTTCTACCTCCCCTTCTCTCAGATGTTACATGCTGCCCCACTGTACAGTACCATTTTGCCGTATATGTTTATTGGGCCATACACACACATGTCCCATACCACAGACATCCATCATAACAAACTGTGTAGCAGTCCAGTGTATGTAGGATCATTCTGTGAGTGGCACATATGAGGATGGTGTAGAACAGATAGTCCATATACTGTAACATTATGCTAGCTTACCATATGTGGCTGCAGCTGTGTTCACATTGGTTGTGGTTATGCACTGTCACAAAGGTGTATCTTACCCTGTGCTGTGATATGGCTGTCAAGCCTGCTATATATGCAGGTACATGTGCATTACGCAATATGAGAAGTAGGCCAGTGTTGAGCCAGTCTGCCTGTAGCCTGTACAGTACATTGTTACATGCCTAGCAGCTTAGTGTACTTAACCAGTGGGATGTTATGTGCAGATACTTGCCAGATGTACTGCTGATGGCCCTTCCTTAAATGTTATGTATGTCAGACAGAGCAGTGGGATGCTGTACAGATGTATGTCAATATCTAGTGGGTGGTATGTGTCCATGGCACCCCTGTACCAGTGGTCATTATGTGTCAGGCCAGACAGGAGTGTGTGAATCCAACACCTATGGTGCCAAATGTATACCAGTAGTTATGTATTATACCCATCTACATGGCTGTCTACATCCATATTGTCAGGCCTGGTACACATGTGGTGCACTAAGGAATCATGTTTATACCTCTGGACTGTACAGATTGTGTCCAATGTTCCACATATAGTGGCCAATATCCCTGCTGCACTCCACAGGGGCATTACATGCTAGCAGCAGTACTTTACAATGATTTCTTTAGGATGTCTGTCAGTAGCCAATGGCACACATGTTATAAGCAGATGTCAGCATCCACACACACCATGTCTGTGAAGACAATCCCAATGACAGTAGCAACAGTCTAGTAATATACCTGCTATACATAGCTGTCATCCCCTTGCACTACTACTATGGGACTGTAGGGGTTGGTGTAAGGCTACACTCCATGTCCAGGACATATGGTGGAAATATATGTACATATACTTATCCAGATAGCCATATATATATATATATATATATATATATATATATATATATATATATAATTACACATGTGTACTACATTGAATTACCACTGTCATGGCAACCACCCACTATAACACCCTACAGCATGTGGCCGTGGTCCCTTTACATTTCCTGTGTGATGAACATCCGTCCTGTGTGTGGGCATCAGTGATACAGGCAGCAGGTAGCAATACCTCTGACAGGAGAACCTGCACAGTCAGAGCAGACACATATTTGTAGGCAGTTCAGGAACTACAGACAGACTGTGGGTATAATTGTGCAATGCTTTGCATACTACTGGTGTTACAGGGTGTGTGTGTGTGTGTGTGTGTGTGTGTGTGTGTGTGTGTGTGTGTGTGTGTGTGTGTGTGTGTGTGTGTGTGTGTGTGCATACTGGTGTACCTTGGAATGCAGTCTGTCTGCGTAGTTCACTACTGTGGGCCTAACCTCTTGCTGGGCAGAGGTATGCCTATCATGTGTTGTCCGTCCACCATACAGTTCCAGTGTCAGGTATGACACTGGCAGTGTGTGCGTTGCATGCTACAAGTACATGGCTACATCCATGTCTATATCTAACCTCAGTTCCCTGACTAAGGGTATGTTGCAGACTATCCTGTAATACCAGTACCTTGCTTAGTGTATGGCAACAGTGTCCCACATATATGCCTGTGTTCCAGCCTCTGACCCCATCTACATATCAAGCTATGCACATATGTCCTGCTGTTGGGGGTTATTCTGTAGTGGGCAGTGAGTATATCACACTGCCATTGCTGCCATTAGTCCACTGCTGTTGTATCCCCCACACATACAGTGGGGCTGGGGCCATATATGTGTGGGCGTCACCTACACAACACATGTGCGCCCTTATGCACTGCAGAGGCCAGTGTATGAAACAGTGGTATATGGTCTTGTATTATTGAGTCCAGGTGGGGAGCACCATAAATGACCTAGGCTGTTTCAAATGTGAGGGTATCGGGGTGAGCTACCCCAACATATGTGGATGTACAGTACTGTATACTCCACCTATACTGACATTACTTACATGATTTGGGGTACTGCAAGCCTACTGCCTCCTGCAATACAGACTGTTCTGTGTGTTATGCCTTATGTTCCGGGTACAACCCAATTGATCACAAAATTTCTTTACCTCCTACGGAGTTTGTACAGAGTGTAGATAGAGGCTGCTGAACTACACACCTGTAGTACATACTGTTGTTTGTGTGGTACCCTGTGGCCCAGTCTGTCAGCACTATTGTACATTCTGAAGGGCTTGGCTTGGACTGCAACAGTTGTGAACCTTTCCAGACTACTGTATAAGTGTAACTGTTTCACAGTTGCAGTACTCCGTTTATATAGTTGTCAGTATTTGAACAGCTGTATGATATGGCATATAGGGCCGTTATGATACACAATTACAGGGGTCCCATTTCTGCAAACCTGTGTGTGGTGTCTTTCCTATGACCTTTCTATGGGTATATGTTGCAGGCAATGATTGACATTAGTATGTGTAGCCTATACAGTGTCCAGTTGTTCAGGTGTTAACTGTAGGCATACTGGCTGTTCCATATTGTGTGCACCTCCTACATATGTATCTTACTGTACATATATCTGCGTGTGTATGTGTAGTCACATGTGTATATATATATATATATATATATATATATATATATATATGTATATATATATCTGTATCCTGGGGACATTGACGACTTCCACATATTACATGTCCTGTGGGAGGCAGACTGTACTTAGGTTCATAGGTTCATAGGTTCATACTAGGCTATCTGCCCGAGGGCATTTACAAGCCTAGCCCATAGATTTGTGGCTTAAGCCACCCCTTTAGTATGGGGAACTATACCCATTATTTTGCTGTGCCTCTGTTGAGCAGTGACACTGAGGTAATCCCTGGGGTATATCTGCGATCTCCCATCCATTGGTCAAGATTTCTCTTGAACAAGGCCAGGTGCTCTGCCTCACATATACCGGGATTTTATTCCACAGCATAGGAGTCTTTGGGTGATGAATCTATCCCTCCAGCACGTCCTATTAATAGCCGTGTCGAGGGTTTAAGTCTCCCGCCCTTGTGGCTCTGACGGATCTAGATTTTTTGAGGTGAAGCATATTCATCAAATCTGGGTTTGACATGGCCTTGTATGTTAGGCAAAGGTCACCTCTGAGCAAGCGGTGGCGACTGAATAGAGCTGGAGTTCTTTCAGTCGGGCAGCATAGGACAGATGTTTGAGACCCTTTATCCTTTTGGTGAGGAACTTTTGTGGCCTCTCCAGCTGCTGCAAGTGTCGGGTCAGATACATTCGAATGGGGCATTGTATTCAATCATTGGTCTGATGAGTGATGAGTATAGGGAGACTATGACCTCCCTTGATCTAGATGAGAATCCCTTCATGATAAGGTGGGCAATGTAGAAGGTCTTCCTAACTACTTTAGCTACATGGGTGTCGAATGACAGACTACTATCAACCTGGGTCCCCAGGTCCTGATAACTTCTTCTGTACTCAGTGGATTGCCACCTATTTGGTAGCTAGGGGTAACCTTGTTTTTCCCGAAGGGTATGACTATGCATTTTTTGGCATTTAACTTTAGGCCATGGCTCTGGCACCAGTTATCCGTTTCTGTGAGACCCTTCTGAAGGATATCTGTGTCAGATGTGTTTTCTACTATGGCGCCCAGTTTGCAGTCATCTGCAAACTTTGTCAGCCATAACCCTCCTGTGTTTGCTTGTACTTCGGAAAAGTAGATGCCAAACAAGAGTGGGCCCAGGTGGTAGTGTATTGCAGGGTACAGGTGTTTGGCTGTGGGGGGATGCCTATCCGTACAAGATGTATAATGTGTGGGGCCTCTCAACCCTTTTAATGGTGCATGTGGACATAGGTGTATTTGTTAATCTGCAATTGCTATCTACAGATGTATGGCCATATATACCTATATAGATATATTTATCTGCTAACAGATATATGGGTATATGTGCATAGATAGCGATATATATGTATATAGAGTTAGTAAAACAACATATATAGTTGAATATATGTGTATTTATACATATATGAGTATGTTGTATCTGTTAAGGTTGCATTATAGTTACACAAGCAGACATCTAGATGTTGGTATACTTTCTCTGCACTGTTGCATGACAGGACTGGCTGATATGTTTCTGAAACATTGAATATCTGTGAACTTGTCATGGCTTAGTGGTACATCAGTTTGTCTAGCATGTGCAGCATCCTTGGTTTGAGCCTTGCAAGAGTTGTTGAATTTGCTGCTGGCCAGGACACAGCCTGTTGGATAGAGAGTGATTAAGGCACCGTAAAGCAGTTGTAAGCAGGTTTGTGTGTTCTGCCCAGCAACAAAATAAATAGGTCCTGCAAGGCTCGTAACGAGGACCCTGTACATCATACACAAAGTGATTTACCACTAAGCCATGGCAGATATGCATAATCATGATGTTTCTACATACATATCATCCAGCCCAGGTATACAACACTACAGGGGAATGTATTCCACCATGTAGATGTATTTGTGTCTGTATATATATATTCATCATTAAATGGATATAACATATCTATATATGTAGATATAGGTATAGCCATATCTATATACATATACCTACACACACACACACACACACACACACACACACACACATATATATATATATATATATATATATATATATATATATATATATATATATATATATATATGCCAATAAATACATATATACATAGATACGCATACAGCCATCGATATATATGTATATATCCACCTGTCCATATATAGACAACACTAGGAATGCATATATGTCAGCATATATATGGCTCACCTTTCAAAGGGAGAAATCCATGTGTCCGGCAGCTGGAAGGCCTAAAGTATGTGCTCAACATTGCACAATCCTGCAATACATGCATCGAATGTGCAATGAGCAAATGTCACTATGCATTCGCTCATTGCAGATTAGGCAATTTGGTTGCGGATGCCACTATAGTGGGGATGGGGAATAATTGCCTATCCCCACAGTAGTGCACACTAGGAGTTTATATACCACAGTAGGGAGGTTGTGAGGGGCCCAACCCCCCAGAGGGGGGTGCAGGGAGTCATGCCCCCACCATTGCGATATGTATTCCAACTTGCAGTTTGAGAGTCAGTGAAGGTGCCTTTAGAACTGCAGTTCTCTTAACTGTGGTGCAGTAGGAAATGACAGGTTAGTCCTTTCAGTTTGCAGAAAGGGCCGTTCGAAGGAATGATTGTCCCCCTGTCAAAGGTGAACATATATATATCAATATAGGTATATATGGACATACATCTGTAGATGGATATGGGAATGTAACCACAACATATATGTCCACATGCACAATTGATGGGTTTAAGAGACCCAAACAACATACATCTGGCATGGATAGGTATTCCCCCCCCAGCCAAATATGTCTGGCCTGCAATACAATACCAACCTTAGCAAATCCCATAAGCAGGACCCTACATGAAAAGGGAAGTACACGTTAACAGTACTCCATCCCACCTGTAGGATGTAAGGCTGGCATTACTAACATATCATGCAGTACAGTCAAGTCACATGTCATGCTTGGGGGAACCCCTTGGGCAGGTGCAGTAAGTAGCTGGGATCCCTCATACAATCCAATAGCCCTACACCTGACAATGGATTCACCAATGTTGGCAGAGACATCCACAAACCCATCATGTCAGCTGGGACCTACCACCCAGTAGCCTGATGACAGTGGTCTGCAGGGACATGGAACATACCAACAATGAACCCATGGCCAATGTCACTGGTTACCTCAACACATGGGACCCCACCAGTGTTGGACTTGTCAAAGGCAGAGAATACAACCTGAACCTGGTATACCTCCTTAACCCAATCATGACAGGTGTAGATGAGGGTTAGGAAGTGCACAATGCCTATGTAGATCATAGCAGGCTTTTGTACACCATCCCGCTTGTTGGAATGTTTGTAGTTGTTATGGGACCTACCTCCATTCACAGGATATGTTTCCACCGGGACTGCTTGAAATATGCCAGCATACCACAGGTGCCATCCTGTGGGCATACAGTCTTTCACAAGTCATAGATGTGTCAATGCCCTCCTCCACACTGTTGAGGTATGCAGCACTACTGGGGTTGCTATAACTCACTGGATGTAGCTGTTGTGGACAAGACTGCCATAATTACAGTTACTGTTACGTCTATTCCCCCACATAGCTGTCTGTAATACTGTACAGTGTATGTAATCAAGTTGTTAGTTGTTGTTTACACCATTCACAGTAGTTGAGCACCTCACACCCTACTAAGGGTAGGGCTATGCCACCAGCATTAACACACACATGTTACTTAGGTGAGGATTACAGTAGAGTGGGGTGAGGGACATATATCCTGCTGTTAACATGTTCAATGTCATCCACATTGTGGACTGCATATGTAGCACTGTGTGGTTGTGCCTAACCTGTCTTGGTGGGATTACATGTGCAACAGATGTGTTACCTGCATGGGGACATACATCTATGCATACAGTCCTGTACCTGTACTGCATCCAAACCAAAGGCACTGTGTGTTGTACCCAGCCATGGCATGTGTACCACCCAGTACACTTACTGGTGTCCACTGTAGAAGGCCTGCTGACACCACTGCACCCATCAGCCATGCGGCACATGGACAAACATAACACAATCAGAACAGATACTGGTGACAACAATACTACATTGTTAATTACAGCTATGATGCATCATGGCTGCACAGCTACACCTTCCAAGATATTAGCATTTCACTTTATTGCTGACAACATGCTACACATCATTCCATTGCTACACTGTTGTACAGTCCCCGTGTGCATCAGAACTATGTTAGCCTGTCCCTGCATCGATGTTACGGATGTCAGGGAGTGGCACAGGTATCATCATATGCACAGGGTGTGTTGTTGGTTTGCCAGAGGCCTCGGCTGAGCCATACAATTGACAACTTGTGTGTGTGAGGGGGCTGAGTATTGTTATGGACCACTGGTGATGTCATGTGTGCAGGTATGTGGTTGCCCTACGTATGTTGTTTATGTGTGTATGTGTCTGCATGCACACAGTTCTTCCATGTGGCTGCCCTAAACAGGGAATTGTGGGACAGCTGCAGACTGTACCTGGCAGGGTTTGCAGTTCACCATCTCCAGCCATGGACACGGGACCTGTGCCTGGCAGGGGTGTTACAGGCAGTATCATGTACAGAGCCAGACCGAGTACTGTCCCCCGAGTTTGACAGATGTCTACTGGATCCAGGTCCCTCCTGGGACTGACCAGGGCCACGTGCATGGGGTCTGCTATGACGGGTTGTGGACAGCCCCCACCACAGTGCTGGGGCTGGTACTGCCACTACAGTAGCCAGGAGTTGCTGTGACTGGTTGGATGTCCACGGCGACTTCCAGCTGCTGGTGTTGCTGGCATACGTCCATGTGGCCGCCGCAACCATCCCACCCTGTCCTGATGCATGGACATGACATTGTGGATGAGTTCCAATGTCTCATCCCACCATCTTTGCATGACCTCGGTGTAATTATGGATGGCACCTGCTAGGTCAGGGATGCTGTAAGTTACACAGGTGTGATGAGCTCTCTGCGCCCTTATACCCTGCTGCTGTACCGTTCCATTTGTGCCTGTGCCTCGATGACAGTCTGGAACATGCATGTGGCTGAAATAGATGTGGCACATCTGCCAGGGTCATGATGACCAGCAGTGCTCCTACGAGCACCCCTACACATCTGCCTATGTGATACCCCACCAGACATCTGGCTATGTCTGCTGTGTCCTGACAAACATGCCATAGATACCACACTGTCCTGGCCCATGCCAACCGAAGGCTGTCCCTCAGCTAGGGCCAATAGTGATGAGGTGTGTAGAGGCAGTGTGACTGTGTGCATGGATGGTGTGGATACATGTGGCTTGTCAATTGGTGGCCCAGCGGCAGCCCCTGATGACCCTTCCTGTGCCTCAACACCCCTATCTTCATGGTCACTGTCTGTATCAGTGACATCAGATTCTCTGTAGGGGGGACCCAGCCCCACCTAGCCACCTATGAGGGGAAAACAGGGAACAGACTGTAAGGCCTGTACAACACTGCTAAGCAGTAAATACACACACACACACACACACACACACACACACACACACACACACACACACACACACACACACACTCCACAAGACAGCACCTACAGACAGCTCCAGCAACCCCATAACACACACAATAGCAGGCGATGATGCAGTACAGTATCACACACATACCTGTAATTACACACATGTCAGCATGCAGGGCATGTGGGGCTCAACAGCATGCAGTGCAACTGTAGTCAATCCCCGTTACCAACATTATACATGCCTGTGATGCATGGCTTCTGTTTGTGGATGATGGCCCCACCCACTGCACCCATGTCCACAGCATTGCTGTGCATTTGTTCTGCACCCTGGCATGTACTGTGCACCATACCTCACAGGTGTACACACCATTGCAAGATGTGTCTCTGTGTGTCAGGTGTCTTTCCTGCTGCTCACAGCCTCTGCATATGCCTGGATCACATGTGGACACGTGTTTAGTGAATGCTTGATGTGTATTCACATATGTCATCATTAGTGGTGCAAGTATGAGTGGTAGACTACTATTAGAACAACCACATAGACAATGTACTGTACCTATGTTGAGTATAGAGACCATTATTGACCATGATTGGGCCCTGGTTGATGTTTCCTGTGGTACACATAGGTTCATAGGTGAGTACTGGTCTATTGGTCCTGGGGCCTACATAAGCCTAGCCACAGGGGTTCCCTGCCATGCACCACCCACTAATGTTATTCCCCTGTGCCCCTGTCAGGCTGTGGCACAGACATGCTACCCAGGGTGTATTCCCTATTCCCCATCCAATTGCCAAGTGTTTCTGTCAAGAGGGTCAATGAGTAGCATTGCCTGACATGTATAGGTAGTCCATTCCAGAGTGTGGGGATTCCTTAAGACAGGGCCCTATCCCTCCAGTATGTTCTGTGTAATTTGTTGATTAGGTTTAGTACCCTGGATCGTGTGTTAGCAGAGGGAGTGGGATGTCATTATATGTAGCATGTTCAACTGATCGGTGAATGACATAGCTGTGTATGTTGGGCAGATGTCAGCTGTGCCTGGGCAATGTGTATTGGAGTGTAGCCACAGTTGTCTGGGAAGGACTGTGTATTGCATGTGTTTGAGGCTGTAAATCCCATTAGTGAGCTGGTGCTGTGTCAGTACACATGTACAGCGTGCATTATGGGTAGGTGTGTTAGATGTGTACATGGCCTACACCTTAGCTATGACATGCACAGTGAATTGCCAAGCATAACCTTAAACCATACTCACCGGCATCCAGCCTCTGCCTTTCTGGTATCCCAGAGGTACCTACATTGACATGGGATAGAGTTGATGTCAATGGCCATAGCTGTGGCATTGCTACAGGGTGGCTGCAATATTACAGTACAACAACAGCTGAAGTTGACAGTACTACAGTTTATGCATTACTGCTTATCGGTACTACGCAGCAACATAACCAACATCTCACATATGCATAGTCTACCTGTACAGATGCATACACTACAGTATTCTACTGATATGCCCTAGAACCTTACTTGCATGCTCAGTGTGTGGTGTGTGAGTAGCACCCACCTCCATGACTGTATAAGTCTGGAGCTCTTGCGGGTGGGCAGGTACTACCAGGCTGATGAGCAGTTCCTCCACTCTGGTGAGGGGGGGTGGATGGATGGATGGATGTTATGCCCCCCCGTTGCAAGGTGGTCACCCCGCACGGCAGCGGTAGGATGACATACTTGCCTGAGCAGGTCACTACAATGGTGGCGGACCTGCTCATAAGTACGGCTGTGCATCCCCACTTCATTCACCCTGTGGACCACATCAGTCCACATGGCTGTTCTCTCCTGCTGGTCCACGCTTGTCCGGAGAACAACAGCTGATAGTTGTGGATGATGCTGGTGATGATGATCTCCTCCTCAGTGGCACTGCAGGTGGGGTTCCTCAGGTGCGCCATACTTCCTGAAAGACATAATGATGGAAATATGTCTGAGCAACTCATATGTCAAGTTTACCATAATACAATACACATATCAGTCTTCCGCCACCATATCAGCTCCAACATAATGTTCACACTACGCTAGTGGTATGTATCCGGTATGTGTACCATTGGGCCATATATTGTATTGTACAACACTTTTTGCTATGTGGTTATAGACATGCTCCCTGTGGGGACACTAGAGTTTCAGGGCTGTTACAGGGTATTTCACCTGCATGCCATTGTCACTGCCACTATGTTTCCACATATGCATGTGGTAGGCCTGCTATGTGATTGCTACACATCTGCCATTCTGTAGTATTGGGGACATCTATGCATGCTGTTGGACATGCTCTGGGATTGTATGGACTATTACAGCCCACATATGTTCCATGACAGTTACACACCAGTATGTGTAGGAGTTATTTTCCCAGCAGGAACACCACTCCAAACAAATGTGCTTATGTTACCAGTCCACATCACATCTGTGGCCCACCATTGAACCTCATTATCTACTGTTGCATTACCACTTTCATGTGGAACAACCTCAGAGGATGGTGTCCCCCCCCCATGGGGCACACACAGACATGTGTCTGTCACCAGTTAGGTCGCGGATATTGGACATATGTAGCTCCACAGAGATATGCGGTATATGCTACATCACCTGGAGGTATGCAGTACACATATACAAGGTTCGACATGCATGTCCCTCCTGCCAGCGCATAGCCCAGGCACCTTTATGTCCATGTAGATGCTGTCGTGACTGTCCATGGGTGGGCATCATGTTCCCTTTGTTGCAATGTGTTCCCAACATGGGTTACACACCTCACTCCACACTCCATCTTGCAGTCAAGTACTGGTGTGGAGGTATGTTGTGTATTGATGTGTGATGTTCTCTCACACATGTCATGGCAGGGGATATGTATTGACATGTATATAGATAGATTATATATATATATATATATATATATATATATATATATTTTTTTTTATATCGATACATATATATGTAGACATACACACACACACACACACACACACACACACACACATATATATATATATATATATATATATATATATATATATATATATATATATACATATACATATGTGCAGTATATATGTGTAGATATCAATTTGTGTTGTTTATATACCTATATGAATGTATAACTGTCCGAGTTCTGTACACATACACAGCTGTGAATATGTATCACACATATATGTATCTGTATGTGGGGTGAATATGACCATCTGGATCACACTCATGTACCCTCTTTACTTCACAGCTTCAGCCTTGCTGCAATACAGACAGGTGTTACATGTGAACACAGACTAACATTAGGGGGGTATATATGGTGACAAACATTAGATAAGCATATTATACTGCTATGGCAGTTGGGCATGCTATGCTACACTTTAACATGACTGTCCTGCAGGTGGTGTGGTCTCTCACCCGTGTGTCTATCATGGCAGTATTAATGCCCCCACCAGTCATTGGCCACAGTAATTTACAGAACACAGATATCATGGGGCACATCTTTTCCATTCACTGCTGGTCTGCACATTTCCCAGATATGTCCCACTGACCACAGGGACTGACACTACTGTCCAGTGCAGTTCTTGTGCACAACATCATTGCAGGAACAAGTACTGATGGCACATATACATCCTTTCACAGTATACACCCTATTCTTCTATTTCATATACTACATGCCAGTAAATGCATATCTGTTTCACATATCTGTTATGTTGTTTCCGCTATAACACAACCCCGAGCTTTGTGAATTTTCTTGAAGGTTTTTTTTTTCCCTCTCTCTCTCTCTCTCTTTCAGTCTCTCCAGTAGAGTGAATGAGCTGGTATGAATAGATTGCAGCATGCTTTTGTTGGTATTGCACATGATCAGGTGGTGGCCTCTGCACCAGTCAGTGTCCACCAGTTGTTAATTGCATGCAGCCTGCTGTGTAGTACTTCAGATAACCACTCTCATGGCAACCCTGTACTATAAAGTGTTACCTTCTGTGGGCGTTTTCCCTTCACCCTTTCAGTATGGATGACATCCTTCCTGTGTGTGGACATCAGTGTTACAGACAGCAGGTAGCAATACTTCTTACAGCAGAATATGCAGACATAGGGCACATCCACATTTGGGTAAGATTCCAGAACAGCTGACAGCATGAGTAGTGTTGTTGTGTGCAATGTATAGGTTCATAGGTTGGAACTAGGCTATCGGTCCTAAGCCCTATGCAGGCCTAGCCATAACAATTCCCTGGAAATTTCTTCCCACAATATTTACTTCTCAGGACCCCTGTCTAGCAACTGACATGATCCCCAGGGTGAATTTCCTATCTCCCATCCAATCATCAAGGTTCCTTTTGAAGAGGGCCAAGGAGGCGCTCTGCTTAACATATATGGGCAGTCTATTCCAGAGTATGGGGAGTATCTGGGTCAGGAACCTATCCCTCCAGCATGTTTTGTTCATTGTGATGACAAGGTTTAGATCCCTGGAGCGTGTGGCTCTTAGGGATTGGGATTTCTTTAAGTGGAGCATGGTGAACAGCTCAGGATTTGACATGGCCTTGTATGTTAAGCAGAGATTGCCTCTGAATGGACGATATGCCACAGAGTATAGCTGGAGGTTTTTTAGATGGTCAGCATATGGCATATGCTTTAGGTTTGTGATTCTTTTAGTGAGGTATTTCTGTGGCCTTTCCAGCTGTTGCAGATGTCTTGTGAGGTACATACCAATTGGGGCATTATACTCTATAAGGGGTCTAATGAGGGATGAGTACAGTGGGACAATGACCTCCTTTTTTCTGGATGAAAAGCCCTTAGTGATGAGGTGTGCCACATCGAAGGATTTCCTGACTGTTGTGACGATGTGGTTATCAAAAGTGAGACCACTGTCCACCTGTATCCCTAAGTCACTCATCACACTTCCAATGTTTAGTGTACTGCCACCTATGTGGTAATTCATCGGTACATGTTTTTTTCCAAAGGGGATAACTATACATTTCTTGGCATTAAGCTTGAGCCCATGGCTCTGGCAACAGGTATCTGTTTCTGTAAGGCCCTTTTGTAGAATATCCACATCATTTGGCGATTCAGTAATGGCTCCTAGTTTGCAGTCATCTGCGAACTTTGTTAGCCAGAGTCCCTTAGTGTTGGCCTGTACTTCAGAGATGTAGATGCCAAACACGAGTGGTCCCAGGACTGAACCCTGAGGTACTCCACTTGTCACTTGTCTGGAGGTGGATTTGGAGTCGGCTACTTTTACAGTCTGGGTTTTGTCAGTAAGCCAATTGGCAACCCATCGAGTGACATAGGGATTTATGCCCAGCTTAGTAAGTTTATCTATGATTCCAGAGTGGGGGATGGTGTTGAATGCCTTGGCAAGGTCCAGATAGGCTGTGTGGACTGCCTTACACTCATCCACAGCTCTGGAGACTGATTCAGAAAAGTCAATCAGGTTCAGGAGACAAGATCGGCCCTTCACAAACCCAAACTGGGTGGGGTCCAGTGTTTGAAGGTTGCCAATGTCTTTGTTTATAAGTTCCATGATAATGCGTTCCATGCCCTTGCAGATCAGGCTCATCAGACTGGTGGAACGATAGTTCCTGGGATCCAAGGTGGATCCCCCCTTGTGGAGGGGGATAACTGTAGCTGTGCGCCACTCAGTGGGCACAAAGCCTGAGGTGAGGCTATGATTAAACATGACACTAGGTGAGGTGCCAGTTCATTTTGTAGTTCATGTAGTACACAGCATGGGATGTCATCTGGTCCCATGGATGCTGTATTCTTAGCTTTGGAGAGTGCAGTTTCTACCTATGTGGCCATGATTACTGGAATTTGGCAATCTTTTGGTATTGAGATGGGCCCTTTAGGGGGTGAGAGGGGGGTGAAGTTGGCACTAAATTGATCTTCCAGGATATTGGCAATATCCTTGGGATCAGTATATTTAATGCCATTCTGTTGAAGCTCAGAGCAGATATGAGCATTGCCATTTATTTTCTTGACATAACAATAGAATGTCTTGTGGTTGTCTGGAATCTTTGGCAATTTTATTTTTGTAACTAGCTTTTGAGGATTTTATGAGGGATCTCTTACTGAGGCTGGTGAGGGAGTTTTTTGTATCCTGAGAATTTCCTCTTTTCTGCAACAGTTTCTTCCTTCTGTTGTATAGTTTATTTATAGCAGGGGATCACCAGATTGGCTTCCTTTTTTTGGGGGAGAGCATCTTGGTTCTATTTGGGATGGCACGATTTATGCACGAGTGGATGTGCTCATATAGTGCCTTGGTGTAGGATTCTGCAGTCGAACTTTCAGATCCCATCTGCATAGGTGTCATGAAGTTTGTCACTTCTGACTTCAGTAGCATGCAGTTCGGCTTTGGAGAAGTTTTTTAAGGAGGTTTCCTTACTGGGGGGTGGGGGTGGGATGTGGATGTCAAGGGTGATTTGCTTATGGTCAGACTTGACCAATGAGGGGTGACCACTGGTGTGGAGCATCTATCTCCTATGTTGGTAATGACCAGGTCTAGGATATTGGAGCCCCTGGTGGGACAATGGATTAGTTGATCCAGGGCATTGGAATTTATGAATTCCAAGAACCGTTGGGAAAAGGAGTTGGTACCCAAGTAGTTTTCCCAGTTGATGGCAGGGTAATTGAAATCACCCAGTATTAGGGTGTTTGGTTGTATCTTTATATTTTCCACTATGTTTAGTAAGGTGTAGTGAGAATCTTGGGGCATGGTGGGGGATCTGTAGCAAGCTACAA
>NC_056739.1:1512812414-1512924914 GCF_019279795.1 Protopterus annectens
CTCCGTGGCCCGCTCTGAGGGGGGTAAGCCCCATTTCCTGCAGTGGTTCCACCCAAAGGTGGCGCAGAGCCCACGGAGGAGGAAGTCCCAGGCTGGGCCCCAGATGTGCTGGTGCCCGGTGCAATGGCCAGCTGAGGTGGGACTGCTGGGTCCACTGGGACCGGCCTTCTCATACAAGCTGTGTTATCATAGGTTTATGACAGATATGAGTTAGTAACAGTCAACAGCATTCAGGATTAGTTATAACAGCATGCATAGATATTCCCATTAACCCAACACACCAGATTTAACACAGTTGCAGTGCAAGCAGAACAAATGCATATATGGAACAATAGTGGCCATTACATGTGCATGCAGGTTTCATTGATGGCAACAGGCTACCAATATGGGTGTATTTTCACATGGCACATGCATAGTAAGAAATGTGAATATTTATACAACATTAGGACATATGTCCCAACAAGAGTGTGGAGTGTACACATACCAGTTAAGGAATGTCATTGGGTTATTATACGCATATGGTAGGGGTGAGAGAGAGCTCAGTTAGCAACTAATTTATCCTTGTAGTTTTCAAAACATTCTTAGTCACTGCAGTGATCTTTCCCTTACATGTATTATTACACTACACAATGGCCTTATATTGTACACTGGTATGTTTATAAGTTACTTTATATGTAACTTACATCTTACATACAGTTGTGACAGGCTGCAGGTGTTAATGCAACATATGTTCAGTATTGCTAACATACACTTTGGGTGAGGTGCTAGAATGACAGCTTTTTTCCGTATACATTCTCTGACTATGTACACGTTGGAATATCAGTTATATGTCATTGACAGCTGCCTAGATTTCTTGGAACATCACACTGGATTTTTAGGGGAACAGGGTACCAAGCTGGTGATATAGGCCATTTATCTGGACATGCTGGACAGATTGGAACAGTTGTGGGGTATGAATATGCATACAACTTACATTTTGAACATTCTAGCAAATTCTGTACTATTGGGTGTAAGTATGCATACAGCTTTCTATCTGGACATTGTATAACAATCTGTACAGTTGTGGGGTATGATTATGCATGCAACTTAGTAGCACTCCCAGGATTCAGACCCCTGCTGTGTGTGACAAACTATTATAGCTAACATCACAGTACACTGTGCTATCAGGGAATTGATGTAAAGCTTTCAAGTGTTTTCTATCTAAGTCTGCCTAACTTGTACAATATAACTGATCTCTTGGCAGTTCCAACATTGTTATGCAGGACTTCATGCCCATTTTATCTGCATACCACGGTGTGGGTGACACTGCTTAGGATACAACATTACTATTTATAGTATGGAACAGATCACCAACATATGAGAGAAGAATAAACAGAAGCACTCCAGGGGTTATACCTTTATTCACAGACTATTACACATTTATTTCTACTGGTACAACACTTTCTAAGGCTCTTATATTTATTTGTTATGACAGTACATACAGACTGATTATGAACCTGCCTCGCGACGCAGACTTTGCAGCCTAGCATCATGGGCTTGCTGGTTTGCAGCTTGCTCATCTGCAGCTGTCAGAAAAATGCAGTGATATTTAGCCATACCTATCCATAGTATACACAAGCTAGGCAATTATTTACTACTTAGTAGAATGAGTACTTACTCAGTCCAGGGGCATTGGGCATCTGCCGAGATTCCTGGATCCACTGTGCCAGTACACCCCCCTCCACCACTTCAGGTCAGCATGGTGGTGCCTGACCAGCTCACCAGTCTGGGGGATATCTGTGGTACTGGTGAGGTCATGGGCGTGACTGTCCCAGGCCTCCATTTTATACTGAGAGCCCTGGTACTGGCCCTGCAGTAGTCTCTGATCATGGTGTTTTACCAGGAGCCATACCATGATTTTTGACTCCTGGATGCCCCAGCGGTGCACTGTAAATCAAGTGCCTTCACCCACACCAGCCATTCTGCCTGCAGTAGGAAGATGTAACCAGTTATGGGTAGTATTCCCGGCTATGTGGTTTAAATATAGAAATATTCCCACACTTTCCTGTGATTGGCCAGTTTTGAAAAGGCTAAGCTATGGGCAGACCTGCTTACATGAGGATGGCACTGCTTAAAGAGGTATACCACTAGGCAGATTGAATTGGCTCACCTACACATTGCTTACATATGCTAACTTGAGCTGTCCTGCGGTTAGCATTGCTTAATGGTTAATTAGCACTATGTTTGCCATTTGCAATGATTTATTCTTCATTACAGGTTATATATGTGTCTGGTATCTGTGATTTATGTGTACATACACTGTATACAATAACACCTCCAATCTATGCTTACTGCAGTACTCCAGTTCACATATTTATGTTCTGTGGCAGGTTATCCAGCATCACACTGTACATAAATGCAATTCACATGTTTGATTTGATTTTCCTGTGGTGAGACTTAGTTTGCTGATACCTCATGCATATCTATTGCTATGATGGCTCGGTGGTTAACTACTGTTACTATAGTGTACGGTGACCTGAGTTTGAGCCTTGCAGAGGCAGTTTATTTTGTTGCTGGGCAAAACATGGCCCGTTGGATCCAGAGTGATTAAGGCACTTTAAAGCAGTTGTAAGCAGGTATGCACAGGTTTGCATGATGGTAAGCACTACTAACCTCTGGATACAGTTTCTTACACTCAGCTTCTAATTTGCTTAATCTGTGTAGGCAATGCTTACCCCCACGCAAACTCACTTGGACACGCTTACTGCTGCTTATTTGTGCTTAGACCTGCTTACTTGTGCCTTATTCATTATGACACTAACACTTCACATGTGCATTTCATGCAGTACTCCAGTTCACATTTAAATGTTATTATGTAGGTTATAAGGCAAAACGATGTAAAATTGTGTTCAGATACAGATTTACAGTGGAAAATGATTTGTGTTTCAGTGGGACTCGAACTGGGAATGCCTATTTGTTAGGCAGATGCTCTAACCACTCCACTATTGCTGTGCTGCTTCATTTGCATATATATATTCCTTGTTATCCTCTTCAGCCTTTTCAGCTGCTTTAACTGTAGTTAGGCAATGGGGCAAACCCACGCACCTACGGTTAGCTGTACTTAGGGTTTTCAAAAAATTAATACAAGGGTTTCTTCATTTTATGTCAATGTACTGTTGCTGCTGAACACATGGGGACTGTTGGTAGAGATATGTGGACACCAATGAATGGTTTTGCTCATTTATTTACACTTTCCTCTGTTCTACTTTGCAGGGGCGTGTTTATTCTGAGAGCTCTGCTCTCAGACACACCCCCTGCACTCGTCCACACTCAGTGTAGGATTTGGAGCTCCGGCGACACAACTTCATTATTATGCATGGTGCGCTGCCATTCTCCTCTTAAACTGCTGCTTACATGCAGGACTAGTTTAGTCCTGCATAGCATATTAGTGAATCCAGGGGTAAATAATGACATCTATTTGAGTTTTAGACTTCATATCCTGAAGAAAATGCATGTTAACACAAATTCTGTTATTTTAGCAACTTTTTAAAGTTTATAATAGCAGTCTTTAAAATCTATCCTTATTTTTTGGTCCTTTGTCCCTCATTATTTTAGGTTTTGTCTAGATTTCCTGTACTAAAGGTTGAGAGGTATGCAGGAAACTGCTCACCAAATCAGCACTTAAATTCAATTTTGAATCAAGGAAGAGTGCAAATGAAAACCTAAACTACCAAGTGTGGTGGGTTGAAGCAGTCATTCTAAATACATTCTAATAATTCAGGAGTCATGCTAATATTTATGTACTCATGTCACTTTCTCTGAAAATACAAGGACTCCAGAACACAAAAATATTTAACGTAATTTTATTCTTTTTGCAGTACATATTCTAAAAGATGATCTTCAGTGCGTCTTCCATTGCTTGATTTTGTTAGAGTTGGCAAAGTCAGTGGAACAGAAAAAATCAAATACTTCACATTACAAATGCCATTTGTACTGCTTTGGGTTGGCAGCATAGAGTGGAATGGGTAAAGAACTGGGATAAGGGTCCATAACATATGACCAGGAAGGTAGCACTCCAGATTCTATATATGTTTTGGACAGTAAGTGCACCACACTGAGTTCCAGTGCCTCAGGACTGGACCATCCACAAATTCTTGCTGCCCTGTCATATTCTGCCATCAATAACATTTATTTATTTATTTTACATTTGTTGACCGGGATAGTCTGACTGGATGCATGTCCATTTTCAGCGGAGGCCCGGGGAGAAAAGCTCCAAGGGTAAGCAGATACAGCATTACATAATACCAGCATTACATATTACAAACAGATTATTTACAGAGATTACATAAGTAAGCAAGTTAAACAAGTTCCACAGGTTAAAGTTAGTCCTGAGCACAAGTCAGGATTAAATTAAATTACACAGTAAACTGGTTAACAGATTTTTACACATTCGAGTTAGCCAGGCTTGATACATTGACATAGCCAGTTAAGTGACAAATGTTGTTTGAGTCTAGTTTTAAATTGACCTAAGATGGAAAGTAAGGTAATATCAGCTGGAAGTGAGTTCCAGGATCTACTTACAGAGTTTGCAAAGAGAGAATCACCAGCTGTGTTATTAATTTTGCTAGTCTGAATTAATAGTTTGTTAGTGGATCGAAGCGGTCTGGGATTGTTATAGGGGGTGATAATATTTTTAAGTGCAGGAGTATTGTCCGGATTATAGAGGATTTTATAGGCCATAATCAGTTGGTTATACTGGATTAGGCTGGGTAGTTCAAGCCAACCAAGCTGATTTAGATTGATGCAATGATGTGTCCTAAAAGGCAGCCCAGTGGCAAACCTGGCAATGTGGTTGTAGCAAATTGAGAGTTTGTTAAGGACAGTCTTGTTCAAATTCGAGAGTAGAGGGGATGCATACAGAAGGGTTGAAAGAAGGTGAGAGCGAGCTATGGCAATTTTAGCTGGAGGGGTTAGGAAGGCTTTTATTCTGTAAAGTGACCCTAATTTTTTATTGATGGTTTTGATAGTTTGGTTAACATGTAGGTCAAATTTGAGATTATTGTCTATGATGTCACCTAATAGTTTTGTAGATGGGTCAGGGGAGATTATTGTGCCATCATTTGATTTTATGGTAAAGGTGAAAGCGGTAGACCTACGTGTTGGTGAAAATAACAGCATTTTAGTTTTTTTGGGATTTAGGATCAGAAGATGTTCAGAAAGCCAGTTTTCTATTGTATTAAAGGTGGTCTGGGTAGCTGACCATAACTCTACTGGAGATGTGGCTGAGCAAATCAGAGTAGAGTCATCAGCATATTGGATACAGCTGACTTTTGGGATGACAGTATAAAGGTCATTAATGAAGATGGAGAACAGCAAGGGTCCTAGTATAGAGCCTTGTGGTACTCCGAGGGTGTTAGGTAGAAGGTTAGAGAGTTTGTTCTGCCAGAGGACAGCCTGCTGTCGACCATTCAGGTAGGATTGAAACCATTGGAGGCTCCAGTATCTAGACAGAATGTTTGCAGGGTGTGGATTAAAAGTTGGTGATCAACCATATAGAATGCCTTGGAAAGATCCAAAAAGAGGGCTGAGGATATATAATTATTGTTGCGATTATGGTTTATGGTGTTAGTAAAGGCTAGGAGGGCTGAAGTAGTGCTGTGATGAGGACGGAAGCCATGCTGAGTGTCTGCCATAAGGCGATTTTGGATTAGGTGGTGCATGAATTGTCTATGAATACATTTTTCCATAATCTTTGCAAGTGGAGAGAGTATAGCTATTGGCCTATAATTGGAGAATTCAGTAGAGCTGCCTCCTTTGTGAAGTGGGATTACATAGGATATTTTCCAGATGGTGGGAATTTTAGCTTCTACTATGGTTCGATTGATTAGTATTGAGACGGGGTAAGCAATAGCATCAGCTGATTTTTGTAGGTACTCGGCAGGGAGTTGATCAGCAAAAAGTGTAGTGGGTTTTAATTTTTTGATCAAGGTGCGGATAAGTGAAGTGGAGACTGGTTGGAAGCTGAACGCAAGTAGGTTTCTAGGGGTGCTACTTTCAGGACCAGGTGAGCTAAGAGGTAGTTGGCTAGCTAGGGCTTGAATTGCCTCAGTAAAGAATTGGTTAAAACTATCAGAAACATCTTCAGGGGTTTTATCAATAGTAGCAGCAGGGATTGGGGTTGAAGTTTGTCCAGGATGTAGTAGATTATTTAAACCTGCCCAAAACTTCTGAGGGTTATTTTGATTTACTGTCTGTAAATTGCAGTAGTATTGTTTTTTGTCTTGTAAAATTGATTTTTTGGTTTCGTTCCTGGATTGCCTGTATTTAATGTGATCTTGAGGGTCTTTAGAAGAACGCCATAAAGCCCATGCTTTGTTTCTAAGGGTAATTTTGAGTTTAGACTCTATAGAAAGCCATGGTGCAGTTTTTGCCTTGGTTCTCTTTGAACAAACAGGTGCATGCAAATCAAGGATCTCAAGGAATTTGTTGTTAAAGTATGCTACTGCTTCCTCTAAGGGGAGGTGTTTTAGAATAGACCAATTACATGAGTTTAGTTCTTGTTGGAATTTGGCAGGGTCAAAGTTTTTATTGTTTCTAACCTTTCTGAGTAACACTGCTCAGCTATCAACAGCACTTTGCACAGACTGCCTTGACTATTCCACTTATGGCAGCTACAGAAACTTGATACCCTACTTTTCATTTTTTTTTCAACACACGCTATCATACCAACAGACTGCCACAAAACAACTTTTAATTTTATTACATCTGTCCTTACGTTCAAAAATACTTTAAGAATCCAGTTTCTGTAAACTTGCTGTCACCCTCAACTGATCAGCACTAGCTCCCTGTCGAAAAACACACAACTTGTTCAGCATGATATTTACCCCAATTAAAGCACATATAGAATGGGCAACAAAGATTTTCCTTACTTTACAGGGCCAATCAAACATAGTTCACAGACTGCCGAGGGCCACCAGCAAACATTCACCTCCACATCTTCAGTAAATACAGTCGTAGCATTACATAAAGTAGATTTTTATGAGAAGCTATATTTTCTGCTGAGTTCTCCAAGTTGAAAAACAAAACTCTCTCAGAACTCTGGTGGCCACAAGAATTTGTTCTAGTTATTAATTCCATCTCTCTGAACTATTACATAAGTTTATATTCCTTGACATGAGGGACCTTATCCCCGGTTCTGTTTCACCTGGCACTTTAATAATATTTGGACAACACAGGCTCCAACAGCTTTAACATCATTTATTATTCCTTATACTACTCGAGATAATCTGCCCCCTACCTTCCCAAGTTTTGCCCTTCCAAATCCCCGAGGCATCCCTAACAACACTGCTCAAACCCTGTATTACTAGCAATACATTTAAATGGGTACAAAGGCTATGACTGTTAAACTACAATGTTCAGCTACATGTTATCATTCAAACCATTTTATGTGACTGGATTGTTTAGTGTAGTAACTGAGCAAACATCTATATAAGGACAGCTATACCTGTCCCTAAAATGCATTAAAGCAAGGACTAGAACTATGTTAGAAGCCAAAGGCAGACTCTGACCGAAATAATGTCCTTCCACTTGGGACTCTTCCTAAATCAATCCTAAATGTCCTCACTCTGGGCAGATAAACTGCACACCATTTTCATCTTGAGCATATCACTCATATTTCAGACAGTTTAATCTAGGCAGAACCAAAAGGACTTTCACGAAACCTATGCACAGCTTAACCCTTTACATTCAATCTAACCTTCCTATTTCTAATATGTTAACCCATGCTTAAAATCATTGATTAAATTCAGTCTTTCCTCAAGTAGATCAGAAGAAGCTGTGGTGAAAGCATTACCAGATTCAATTTGGAATGTTTCTAGATAAACACCCTTTTCCAAGTACCTCTCCCGATACGATAAATAGTGGTATCTTTTAGTTTTGCTTTTAAAAATAAGCTCTGTAAGATGTAATAACAGCATGGAAACTACTAAGTACATTGGTGTGAAAACACCCTAGCCCATTTATAACATATAATCAAATACAAGTAAACACTTGTAGTGTAATCATCCACAAATAAGCACTTTGTACAGGCCCTGACCAAAATAAACCTTGGCCATTGTTCATGGAAGAATGAATTAAACATTAATGAATTAAAAAATGTATACACAAACATTCATGCCAAATAGTATCAGCCTCATTTTGCATAGAGATGTGACTACAAAAGAGAGTACATGCAGTCACGAATATCATCCTCTTTATTAATATGTTGGGTTTTTAACTTCTGATAATCTCTCAATACCAAAATAACCTAGCCCAGCGAATACAAATCCCCACTAAAAATGCATTTTATCAGCAACATTGAACTTACTCTCGTTACATTGTCAGAGTCATGCGGCATTGGAAACAGGAAGTACACTAAATATATAGGCGGCTCCCCTCCCCAATGCTACAATCTTACTAGATTGATAATGCTTTATATTTCAAATTTCACACAAATCACACTCTTTGTATTAATAGTCAGGCACTGACACACTGTCTCATGATGCTGACATAATCATGCATGGCTGTGTATGTTGATGACATTGCAGGCTACACAAACAGTGTGTGATGACATCAGCACTCACTAAAAAATGTAAATAAAACAAAAAAACAAAACCAGGATTTGAAGGGGCCATTTGGGAATTTGGGGCACTCTTATTTTGCCCCCAAAAATGGGAAATACCAATGAATTTAGTACAGTTGAGAGGTATGCTTGTGATCATCCTTAGCTATGGATGATAACTTAGTTTCATAATTAGTTTTAGAGGAATTTACAAGATGTATCATTTGCTTGTTCAAGCTATGGAGGGTGTTCTTCTGCTGGGACTGTTCCCTCTAATTCCTGGACATCAGTTTCTTTTTCATGTTGTATAATCTATTTATGCTGTCCACCAGGTCAGGTTGTTTCTTTGTGTGTAAGTTTTGATCTGTTCTGGTAAGGCTAAGTCTATACACTTGTAACGCTGTTTATACAGGACATCTGTTTATACCTCTGTTTAGGAGTCTTTATTGTCAGTGGTGGCAGGAGGTTTAAAACTGCATGCCATTGCTTAAGATGTTATAGTTTGCTTTGGAGAAACTTTTAAACTTTTTGGATCCGGGGGGTGTCAGGTACAGCTGTTATGCTGAATGTGACCGATTTATGGTCAGACCTTACCAGGTAGGGTCTTACACATGGGGTGGTGCAGCAATCTCCCATGTTGATGAGTAGTAGGTCAAGAAAAAACTGCAGGAACTTTAGGGCGAGTGTGTTTGAACTCGTATATGTATTCTAATCAATGGAAGGATAGTTAAAGGCACCTTTGCCTAGGGTGTTTGGTTGTATTATGAGTGGCTCATGTAGGTCCAGGAAGGCACTGTGTGGTTTTCATGGTTTATGTTGCTGGACCTGTAGCTAACAATAACTTGGGGGGGGCGGGTCTTTCCTACAGTTAGTTGGACTTAGAGTAACCCTAG
Organism: Protopterus annectens; assembly: GCF_019279795.1. Lineage (NCBI taxonomy): Eukaryota > Metazoa > Chordata > Ceratodontiformes > Protopteridae > Protopterus > Protopterus annectens. The sequence goes on from NC_056739.1 coordinate 1,512,821,886, forward strand.
GGAATCATACTACTTAACCAGCCTTCAGGTATAGTTGTTTTTCATGAAGACATACATACCTCCTCCTTTGTTTCTTTCACATACATTTTGTGGCCTGAATATGTGGAAGGCAGTATAGCCTTTAATAGCTGGAGTAGTCTCTGCATATCTCTGTGACTGTACAAACATTGACATCTCCCCAGTTAAGGAGTGCCTGCATTCAGTGTACTTTCTGATTTACACTCCTAGCATTAAGCAGCATAACCTTGAGCTTGTCTTTTGAGGATATTTTTATCTCAGGAATTTTGTTTTTATGACATTGCCTAAAAAATACTATGTAGAGGCAAGTGCCTGTGCCAGTAACCGAAAGGCAAGAGATGACAGATGGAGATCATCCTGGCAAAGCAGCAGGGTCTGTCGACCGTATCATCCCAGGCTGACAAATATTGGATCCCCCTAATTATTTTGTTTGTATTGAGCCATCATCCTGGGTGAAGGTAGAATGCTACTTAGGACTATGGACATACCTATCTGTGACAGATAATCTGAGTGCTCACTCATACTTCTGTTCATATAGGTTCATAGGTTCATAGGTTTATACTAGGCTAACTGCCCTAGGGCATTTATAAGTCTAGCCCAAAGTTATGTGGCTTACGCCGCCCCTTATGTTAGAAATACTGTGCCCATTAGTTTGTTGTGCCTCTGTCCAGTAGTGACACAGAGATGATTCGCGAGGTAAACCTACGATCTCCCATCCACCGGTCAAGATTTCTCTTGAACAGAGCCAGCGAGGTGCTCTGCCTCACGTGGACCGGGATTTTATTCCACAGCATGGGGAGTCTCTGGGTGATAAATCTATCCCTCCAGCACGTCCTATTTATATCCGTGCTAAGGTTTAAGTCTCTTGCTCTAGTGGTTTTGGTGGATTTAGATTTTTTGAGGTGGAGCATGTCCATTAATTCCGGGTTGGTCATGGCCTTGTATGTCAGGCACAGGACACCTCTGAGCAGACGGTATGCAACTGAATAGAGTTGGAGTTTCTTCAGACTGGCAGCATATGACAGGTTTTGGAGTCCCTTTATCCTTTTGGTGAGGAACTTTTGGGGTCTCTCCAATTGCTGCAGGTGTCGGGTGAGATACATCCCGAATGGAACATTGTACTCGATCACTGGTCTGATAAGTGAAGAGTACAGAGGAACAACGACCTCACTTGATCTGGATGTGAATCCCTTCATGATCAGGTGGGCAATGTAGAAGGTCTTTCGAACCACTTTAGCAACGTGAGCGTCAAACGAGAGGCCACTGTCAACCTGGGTCCCCAGGTCCCTGATAACCTCTTCTGTGCTTAGTGGGTTGCCACCTATATGGTAGCTTGGGGTTACCTTGTTTTTCCTGAAGGGTATGACTATACACTTTTTTGCGTTTAACTTCAGGCCATGGTTCTGGCACCAGCTATCAGTTTCCGTGAGACCCCTCTGAAGGATGTCTGTGTCCGATGTACTATCCACTATGGCACCCAGTTTGCAGTCATCCGCAAACTTTGTCAGCCATAGTCCTCCTATGTTTGCCTGTACTTCTGAGAAGTAGATGCCAAACAATAGGGGGCCAAGGACTGAGCCCTGTGGGACTCCACTTGTAACCGGCTTGGAGTCTGACATGGCTCCAGCAACTCTAACCCTGTGGGTTCTGTCCTTTAGCCAGTTTGCAACCCATCTTGTGACATATGGGTTTACGTTTAAGCTGGTAAGTTTCTCTATAATACCCGAGTGGGGTATTGTGTCAAAAGCTTTTGCAAGGTCAAGGTAGGCTGTATGGACTGCCTTTCCCTCATCAATGGCCTTGGTGACTGTTTCAAAGAAGTTGACCAAGTTCAAAAGGCAAGATCTGCCCTTGACAAAGCCAAACTGGGTTGGGTCCAAGGTCTGCAAGTCCCCTATGTCCTTGTTTATGAGTTCCATTATGATCCTCTCCATAGCTTTGCAGACCAGGCTTGTTAAGCTTATGGGGTGGTAATTACCAGGGTACGTAGAGGCACCGCCTTTGTGGAGTGGGACCACAGTTGCCGTACGCCACTCTTTGGGCACATATCCTGTGGTGAGGCTAAGATTAAACAGCTGCCTTATGTGCGGGTTTAGTTCTTCATTGAGTTCATGTAGCACACAGCCGGGGACCCCATCCGGTCCCATTGATGCTGTGTTTTAGCTTTAGAGAGCAGCTTTCACCTGCGCATTTGAGATGTCTGGGAGGCTACTCTCAGTTGGGATAGTTATCTCTCCTTTTGGGGGAGAGGGGGTGAAGTTTCGTTGAACCTGTCTGCCAGTATGTTGGCAATGTCTGTGGGTTCAGTGATTTTTGTATCATTTTGGACTAATTCTGAGCATATCTGGGAGTTTCCACCCAGGTTTCTGACATAGCTGAAGAAGTCCAGTGAAGTACATTTCAAGTCATTACTTAAGAACCAGGGAACTTCTTAGTTAGTATAGTTGTTTTTCATGAAGACATACATACCTCCTCCTTTGTTTCTTTCACATTCATTTTGTGGCCTGAATGTGTGGAAGGCAGTATAGCCTTTAATGGCTGGAGTAGTCTCTGCATGTCTCTGTGACTGTACAAACATTGACATCTCCCCAGCTAAGGAGTGCCTGCATTCAGTGTACTTTCTGATTTACACTCCTAGCATTAAGCAGCATAACCTTGAGCTTGTCTTTTGAGGATATTTTTATGTCAGGAATTTTGTTTTTATGACATTGCCTAAAAAATACTATGTAGAGGCAAGTGCCTGTGCCAGTAACCGAAAGGCAAGAGATGACAGATGGAGATCATCCTGGCAAAGCAGCAGGGTCTGTCGACCGTGTCATCCCAGACTGACAAATATTGGATCCCCCTAATTATTTTGTTTGTATTGAGCCATCATCCTGGGTGAAGGTAGAATGCTACTTAGGACTATGGACATACCTATCTGTGACATATAATCTGAGTGCTCACTCATACTTCTGTTCATATAGTCCAGTGAAGTACATTTCAAGTCATTAACTTCAACATGAAGTACAGCACAAGTGTAACTGTGCTTGTTGTTGAAAGACTTGAGTGCATGCATGGCTTTGCAGATCCTGACACTTAACAGCCCAATGACCGTGATTTTCTCCTTGTACAACCTGGTGAGTGGGACATCTGTGTGTCTCACTATGGATTCAACTATGAACAAGACATAGGTTTTCAGGTATTTTGCTTTAAGAGCTTAATGGCTGTCACATTAATACATTTGTTTTTATGTGTAGTAGGTTCTTTCAGGACTGTAATGTGTGCTGAAGGTTTGCATTTGTGAGGTCTCTTCTCTTTTGGTAAGCTTCTAATGACTACCTCTGTAGTCTTTCTATGTATGTGATGTTTCGATGATCTACATTCTCCCAGTCACAAACGTCTATTTTTTCTCCAGTTGCTGCAGTTGTCTGCTGAGGTACAGACAGAAGGAAGCCTTCTATTCAATTAGTGGTCTGACAAGGGTGGAGTACAACAGAGCTATGACCTCCTTGGTCTTGGATGAGATGTCCATATGTATGATGAGTGCAATGCAGAATGTGTGTCTCACAACTATGGACACATAATCATGAAAGTGTAGAATGCTAAGAACATGTGCTCACAAGTGTCACAACACTGTGTTTGCGATGAGAGGGGTACTATGTATATCATGATTAACTGTGGTACTTCATTGCTAAAGGGGACAATGAGGCATTGTTTGCTGTAAGGTTCAGTCTGTGAGTTTGGCATCAATCACTTGTCTCTGTCAGCCCCTTCTGTAATATGTGACCATCATTGGTGGAATCTATGAGTGTGTCCAATTAACAGTTATCTGCAAACTTGGTAAACCACAGGCCACCTACTGTTGGCTGCACTTAATGGAAGTAGTTTCCACACAGTCTATGGCCCAGAACAAATCCTTGTGGTATTCCACTGGTGAGTGGGCTAATGGTGGAGGTGCAGTACAAACGTTGAGAGTGTGTGTTCTGTTGGCAAACCAGTTGCCTATCCAGCTAGTACTGTATGGCTTAATTCCCAGATGGGACATACATTTTCACTATGAGATATGAATGGGGGATATTGTCAAAGGCCTTGGATAACTTAACATAGGGAGTATGTCCTGTTATCTGTAATCCAGGTCTGCAGGGTCAGTATCAAAGAAGTCCATGAAGTTCAATAGACAAGAACTATCCTTGATAAACACAACATAGGTTGACTCAAGTGTGTTGAAGGTCAACTATGCTCCTGTGGATAAGGTCCATGTTGATCCCTTTCCTGGCCTTGCAGATATGTCTTGTTAGGCTTATGGGCCAATAGTTGTAGTTCTGCATGCTACCAGATTGATGTGCATTGCATGACACATTTGGTATTACTTTCTGTAATGTAGGTGACATACTTGTGGAAAAAGTATTGAGACACCAGGGTTGCAGTGTTTGGGGGGGCATGGCTGTATTTTAAATATATGACATACAGTGAGATAGGGCCCTAAAGTCTGACAGTTAGTGCTGAGTCTCTGGAATACATGGAATTGCTATCTGCATTCACTGACAAGGTTTCACTATGAGTAAAGTCCTGGAGATCATTGTGGTACTGTGCACAAATCTGACCATGGTAAATGCTCTCCTTTACATGGAATTGCTATCTATGTTCACTTATGTGGTTTTTGTGTCCAGTAACCTATTAAACATAGGTTAGGTGTGTGCCACACCTTATTAATATGCATTGTGCAGTGCCATGCACCATTGCGCAAACACGTAAGCTGTTTGTAGGCTCTGCGTGAAGCCTACACAGAGTTTCTTGAATCCCAGTTAAAGTGAAATTACTGAAGAAAAAAATGCACAATGAGTTTTAAAGGGTTGCAAAAAACTATGGATTAAAAAATAGTAGAGAATAAGGAAAGGGATAGAAAAAGATATAATATTACAATACAAACATTACTGAAAAAGCACATGGCAAAAAAAAGTACAAAAGAAATCAAATCAAATCATTACTACTGATGGCATGCCAGAAGAAGAATGACAATAAGTGTACCAAAAAATGCAACATGCATGAAACAAAGGGAATGATTCCAAAAGACTTGCTGTCAGTGAAAGTGATCATTTACACTGAGAGAGCAGATGTTTTTGGAATGTGGACCCTGGTTTTAGCCTGTTTATAGACAGACCTTACATCGAAGTAAGCCACTAACCCCAGGAACACATCTTTTGGAAGACGTTAGAAACACCTAAAATATTTTTTGACATTTGACCTTGTTTGTTGCTGTGACAGAAGCAATTCCTAGGGTACCACCTACTGACTATAGCTCTCTTGTGGGACTTTAGCTTTTGGGAGGAAAGCTGGGTTCACCTGGAGTGGCATGAATTGAAGAAAGTACTTCACTAATCTGAACTGTAATGCTGCATGGTTATTGGACTTCTGCATTAATAATATATTGTCCATAATGAAAATCTTAGTCCGAGACAAAGCTTCTTATTAGTTTTATTGGTACTGGAACTCCATGATCAGAATGTCAGTATAATCAGGCCTAAAGTATTATGTTCTTCACATTCAGATCAAGAAAGATTCTGAGCTACCAAAAGAACAGCATTTGGTAGAAAACAGGGTCTCACAGTTGGGATATTGGATGGCAGCCTGAATAAATCCAAACATGTAGGTTGAGATTCACCAGTCACACTGGGTTATAAAATGAGGTACTGGTTCTCAAGAAAAGGAGAAAGACAACTGGTTATTACCAGCTTAGCCTCAATAGCAAATACCTCTAAATTTTATGACCTCACTAACTAACACAATGTATTCCAAATAAAGAAGTATAACCATGAGCAAAATCCCTGAGGTACATGTCAGGTTAGTGTGTGACTTCTGGAAGACCTAGAACTGGATTTCATCCATTGAGTGTGACAACAGAGATAAGATGTAAATCAGGTGAGTAGAACTGAAGTGAGTCAGCATTGGGGTCTGTAACACTCAACCAAGATATCAGAATTTAAAGTTTCAAAAACCTCCAAAAGGTTAGATAAGCATCAGGGATAACAATTAATCCTTCACAACACTGGGGTCACTAATGACTCATGTAAGGGCAATTTTAGTCCTGTATTTTTTTCTTTCTTTTCCTACAACTGACCATCATCTGCCATCAGCTCTTCTCCTTGCTCTCAAGGTCTACTTCCACATGGCTAAACCTGATCCATGTTCAGTGCTGGCATCATAATGCTCTGGGAGAGTGTGCCCTATAACACCACTCCATGGCTGCCTTGCAATCTCCTTTATGGCTACCTTTGGGTTATACATGTGTAATATCCCAACCAAGTGGTATACTGCTTGCATTGCTGAGCTCACCTGCCTACTACTGTTGCTCATAAAGTACATATATAACCAAATTCAGGTATGCCCAATCTTGTGCACATTTGAGATGATTAGGAAGTAGTACTTGGTTTATAATTGGTTCCATTCCATAAGAAACTAAATCTGGTAGGACAGAACATTTTGAATGTGATACCATGCTGTCTTAGCATCTGCATTTTGGGTGCAATAATGAATCTTTCTGTCCTATCGTCTTTTGAACAGAACACCTGAAAGGTTTAAATCATAACCATACCTGGAAAATTATTTCTCCTAGAAATTTCTTCCAAGTTAACAAGCTCTTCTTTAAATAAGGCCAAGCATAGCGCGAAACAGTTTAGTTTAGAAAGTATTGCATTATAATATATTATAATTTCCAAACTAGAAACTTTGTTTTTATATTTCAAAAATATTGCTTCTAAGTCATATACTGAGTTTTAAATACCTCCCCTGCCAGTTTGCAAATTACAAATAAACCTAATTAGGGGTACTAGTTCTTTATTAAAGATGCAGCAATGAATCCAGCCAACTATAACAAGATTAGGGCAGAATTTGCTGCATTTCTAAGGTTAGCCTGAGGTATATGCACTTATCTGATATCCTTCATGTTGTTGATCCATAGATATACATATCTATACATAATTTTATATATATATATATATATATATATATATATATATATATATATATATATATATATAGAGAGATATATATGTGTGTGTATATATATATATATATATATATATATATATATATATATATATATATATATATATATATATATATATATATATATATGGATTCACTTTATATGCTCGAAATCCTGAAATATCGAATTTCAGAATCTCAAGCCCATAAAGTGAAAAGGCTAAAACATCAAACACCCAGAAGCACAAAATTCAAAATCGTGAGTTCTATATTACACACACACACATACACACACCTTCCTCCCCACAAACAAACACACAACCCAATCCTATGTACAAGCTGTGCCCCCCTGCACCCCCCATGTGTGGGGGCTGCACCCCTTACACACACCTTACTTAAATATACTAACTCCAAGGTCGCACTACATACACAAACACATGAAACACCACCACACAAGCTACATCCCCCTCAGACACACACACACACACACACACACACACACACACACACACACACACACACACACACACACACACACACACACACACACACCACAGTAACAAAACACACTAACACACTTTACAGCCCCTACCCAAATCCCTTAAAACATAAACACTTACCTAAATCCATGAACACAGTGCAACACCGGAACTGCTAATTCAACATCTCCAAAATGAGAGATTTTGAATTTCACGCTTCTGGGTGTTCGATGTTTTAGCCTTTCCACTTTATGGGCTTGAGATTCTAAAACTTGATATTTCAGGATTTCGAGCATATAAAGTGTTTCCATATGTAGCAAACAACCACAATCATTCACTCTGATGCCATCTACCTGATTCCCAAGAATGTGGGAATTTTGATGTAAGTACATTGTTGTATAGTTTGTCATCATTAGGTAGTTACTGAGCTTGCAGTCCAGGAACCTTTGAGGAATGTAGGCCAAATTCCCAGTTGCCCATAAACACTCTCTGGTTAAGTGACTTGCTCAAGGTCACACAGCAGGTAAATGACAGCTGAGGGAATCAAACTCTGTACAACATAACTACAGCTCTCACCAGTATCCTTATGCACCGATTGCCAGACTTGCCAGTATCATCTTTGGTTAGCATAATGTTTGTGGTACCTGCTGTGACAAAAGGAGGCACTGCCAGCACAGCTAGCTGGAACTTTGTAAATAATTATATGCCATTTGTGAATATCAACATGATTTATATATGATGTTTGTGTTACAAATGTATTAGAACTGTATGTCATGTGTATATCAAACTTATTTGTACAAATGTTTGTGTTGTAAAAGTATTTATAGAGTGCTTGTGTTTGAAATGCATCTATAGTGTGCTCTGATAGAGAGAATAGAAATGTACATGCACTATTGTAACTGATTAAATGTATTTGTTTTAACAGAGGAAACTGGAGGGTTAACCTCAGTCCAGCAAACTTCAGAAAAATGTCTGAAATTAAATCACATTATAGGCTAGGACATAAAGATGCCATCTTACAGGTTTCAAAGCAGCTAGAGACACAAAATCTGGACAAGGAACCTTTCTGTACTGTCTTTGGGGAGAACTAATTACTACTCTGGAAGCATAGTGGTATGCACTTATTTTATGACTTCCAGCACCTGCCAAAGATCTGAGCAAAAGTCCCTGTATTTGTATTTTTATGGGTAGGTCCTAAATACTGCCAGCTCCCAGCAATGGGGGATGACCAGAAATGATGTAATTCTGCAAGCTGTCCCAGCAGTAATAATTTAGATATTATGCTGAGAAGTCCGTTAGTGAGACAGAACATTTTGTATTCTATCTTGGTCCTGACAACCAGAAAAACCATTCACCACATCATCTGCCTTGCTCTATTAGTAAGTTATTAGGGTATAGTAATTTTGTTAGATACAGTCAGGAATACAGTTGTGATGCCCGTGCCCTGGCCTAGCAATCAAGGAGCCTCAATCCTCACCACTAACACCAAAGAGGGAGTCTCATATATGAGGAAAGGATAACAAATACACACAGTAAAGTGCAATTTCCCTTAAGAGCACACAGAGATTACAGTCAGTCCGGGGCTGGTCGCTCCTTTGCTCTCCAGGTCCCCAAGAAGACTCCACACTGGCACAGCTATGGAGTCCAGATCTCAGCTTAGTGGGCAAGCAAAAACCTCTAGCACCCTCTCTGTCCAACCAGTGCTTCATGTCCCTGCCCAAGTAGCTGACACACACACACACACACACACACACACACACACACACACACACACACTTTGAGAAGAGTTTATACAACCACACAGACACTCCTGGGGAAGGCTGGCACAGTTTCTCCAGCTGTGCCCCTTTCTTCCAGACTATACGGTAGTTCCACTTGCCACCACCCACTAATATTTATCAGCTACTTAAAGGCCCTTAAAAGGGTGTCCAAGTACTACTGTGCAATATTATTATCCAATTGGTAGTTGTGACTAAACAGTCAAGGCTTATTAGAGTGACTTGCTACAGGATCCTTATATACATGCAATGTTCTCTTAGAACTCAACTTATCTCTACACAAAACAGCCACAGTTAAAAGGGTTTAAAAATATTCAATAATAAATAATTAAAAACACAAGACAATACTTTCTGCTACACAGTGCTAGTCAAGAGTTCAGAGATCACGCAGAAATAGTTAAAATAAATCAGTAGTAGTTCTGACATCACAAAAAAACACTTAGTCTAAACTTTCTAGTGCCTAGCTATTTCTAAAAGAAAACACAAGTCTAAGATAACTTACATACGAGGAAGACAGTGCTGTAAGTTGGATGATCAAGACAAAAATGCTTAATACCTTCTGATTCTCTCTGTTTAAATTGCTATTTTCAGTCCTGATTCCCATTACATCATTTCACACTTTCCTGGTGTTCCCAGGCTAGCAGATACAACATAATTGTTATCTTGCACCTGCAGGAAACTACAGCCATAAAAGACATTCCACATGTAAACTCTAGTAATTATTCCTTAAGTTAAAACAATAGGCAGGATGCTTCACTCCAGACTCATCAACTCCAAATTCTAACTTCAAAGGGACAGACATGAAATAATTTTAATTTCAAAGGACAGACAAGAAATACTTGACTTAGCTTTCTTTACAGCAAAGTCAATGTTGCTACATTGTTTTAAGTTCAATATTTCACAGCATATCCTTTCATTTAAGAAAACAAGCCTGTATTTCAACATTTATATTTGCAAATGACAGAATTATCTGCACAATTCTATCTGGCTAGGCTGGCAGCCTTAATCTATCTTCACCCAATCTTCACAACAGTGAAGCTTTGTTTAGATATTGTTTTTCTTTATTTGTATAAGACTTGTCTTTCAATGTTGTTTTAAATAATTCCTGTGATTCTGAACTCTGTGACTGTAAATAAATATTTAGTATTGTCTTGTTATTTTATTATTTATTATTAAATATATTTAAACCTTTCATTGTGGCTGATCTTTGTAGAGATATTTAAGTTTTGAGAGTAGTTGCATATATATTTGGTGGCACTGTGTTGGCCACTACTAATAGCCTTGCTCTTGGTCAAACTACCATTTGTATCAATATTAATTTCACTCAGTATATTGGGTACCCTTGGTAGAGCCTTAACGTAGCTGGCAAGAGGATCTGGTGGAAGTCATAACTACTGAATGCAACATAGCTAGTAAACCTGTGCCAGCCTTTCCCAGGTGTGTATAAATGAAATCTCAAAGAGTGGGTGTGTCATCTACATGGGCAGGGACATGAAGCACTGGTTGGACAAAGAGGGTGCTGGAGGCCTTGGCTTGGACAGTCAGCTGACATCTCAGCTCTATAGCTGTGCCAGTGGGGAGTCTTATTGGGGGATCTAGCCCTAAACTGACTGTGGTCTCTGTGTGCTCTTAAGGGAAATTGTACTTGATATAGAGAGCTGCATCTGGAAATACTGTGTGTGTACCTGTTATCCTCCCAGTGAACATCCCCACAGGTACCAGTGGTGAGGATTGAGGTACATTGAATACTGGCCACAAATCACATATTGGTTGGCAGTGGTGGGTCATCACATATTGGCTGGCAGTGGTAGGATCCCACATTACATATTAGGATTCAGTGGTGTGGATGTTGAACTCATGTAGCCTGTAAACAGTGGTCACTAAAGAAGGTATTTGTACTCTCAAGCAGCCAGATGGAGACATTCAGAGTTTCATATCACAATAGTTTTATTTATTTTTTGTTAGCTTAGTTAGTCAGGGATAGCAGGCAAGGATGTCAGCAGAGGATTATGGCAAGCTGACAAGGAGCCAGTTGGCTGAGATGTGCCAAGCCAAAGGACTGGTGCATGCCTACCTGACTAAAGCAGAAATAATTGCAGCCATCGCTGCATCACAGACCAGCAACCAGTAGGACAGTCAGACTGGCCTTGAGGATGTATAGCTCTCAGAAAATGGACAGTTCAATATTTCCTCAGAAGACTTAAAAATCCATCTGCAGTTAAAGTGACTTGAACTGGAGGCCAAACATTTGGAAATAGAATCATCAAAGAGGCTGTAGCATTTGGAGGCTAAAGAAAAAAAGAAATTGGCATTTGGAGGCTGAAGAAAAAGAGAGGCAGAGGCAATATGAAAAGGATATGTTGAATGTTTGCCAGGGTCATGGAGGTAATGAGGAAGGGAGTAACTGTCCCCCGGAAGCAATAAAGGTCGGTAAACCATTTCCTCAATACCAAGAAGGTGATAATTTTGATAGTTTATTTAATATGTTTGCAAGAGCATGCAAAGAGTATAATGTTGACTAAGGGCTCTGGGTACTGTTCCTCACCACCTTACTCCATGGTAAAACTGTTACTGCTGTTCTAAATTGTCTGATGTTGATTGCTTAAATGATAATGCACTTAAAAATTGTTTATCGGGATGCTTTAAGTTAACACCTGAAGCTTATAGAAAAGAGTTTCATGAGCATAGACACAAGACAGATGAAAGTGTGTGATTATATTGTTGAGTTAAGCACTTATTTTCATAGGTGAGTGAGTGGGTGTCAGGTCACAACCTTTTAAGGGCTGGCAGACTTTTGGTGAGGGAACAAGCCCTTAGCATTTTGCCTGAGGACATGAGAATCTGGCTGGTAGATAGAGAATGCAAAACTGCTGATAGGTTGGGGAAAAAAGAGACCTATACCTAGCAAGCATGTTATTACTGCACAGAAAAGTGATAACCAGTGCTGCACATGGGTATATGGAGACTCAAGGTGGGCAGCCTAAACCACCCCAGCAGAGTCTGCCAGTAACAGTGGAAGCCACTAGTTCAGGTACACAGCCAGAATCAAGGGTTAAATGTTTTAAATGTAACCAGTGGGGCCATATAGCATATAGGTGTCCATGGAGGCAAGGATGGGAACAAAAGTTAGGGGAGCCAGTAAATTGGAATAACAGAATGCCAGTGGTAAGTTGTCTGGAGACAATAAGGGTACCAAACTACCACAAGAGGTTATATCCTATCTTAACTGATGGGAAACAAGCCACTGCTAAGCAATGCACAGCCTCTGATCTAACCATTGTGAAGCCTTCTATGGTTAAAGAGGAGCATTACTGGCTTGGGCAGTCTATTCCAGTCAGAGCTTTAGGATGGACCCCATTTCAAATACCTTTGACAAGGGTTCACCTTGACTGGGAGGATGGAAAAGAAAGTAAGCAAGTAGATGTGTTTGAGGAATTCCCTGCAGATGTCCGGATAGGGAATGATTTTGATAATGCAGTACCTTGTGTGCATGCAGGTATATGCAGTCAGGCTTGGAGACAGGCATGAGGGTCTGGTAGCCTGGGGGGATCCAGACAGTCTGCACACTTGAAACTAGGACTGGTGAGGTGGTTACTTCAAAGAGGGATTTAACGTGTAGCAGTGAGACTGAAGGCGAGCCATAGCTGCTGGTGGGTACTGACGTTCCCTTGGACAGAGTGACAACAAGAGCAGAGGTGAGTAGGAGTACCCAGGCTGACAGAGAGGCACTGCTGTCAGAGGATACCACATTTCTTGTCGAAGGGGAGATGTGAGGCTTACAAAGAAAGAGTTTAGACAGGCTCAGCTCTCAGATCCTACATTACAATGCTCGAGGGAGGTAGCTAGGGAGGTGATTTATTCTCAAGGAAAAGGGGAATCTGTATACTAGAACAAAGGGTTACTGTATAGAGAGTGAACCCCTGAAGGAGGGCTAGAAGATGAGATAATACAGCAGTTGGTAGTGTCCAGAGCCTACCATCTGGCACTTTCAGCCGTAGCCCATGACATTCCCTATGCAGGTCATATGGGCATAAAGCACACCGACAGATGTCATATGCAGAACTTTTATTGGCGTGGATTTCCAGGGATGTAACAGAGTGCTACAGGACCTGTGAGCAGAGCCAAAAAGTAGGCAAGGAAGAAGACAAGATCAAAGCTCCTTTGACGCTTTTGCCTGTGATTGAGGAGCTGTTTCCGAACATAGCTATGGATATAGTGGGGCCTCTGGGTACCCCAAGTTCCACAGGGAAGATGTATATCCTAGTGGTAGTAGATTATACTACTAGATGCCTTGAGGCAGTAAATCTGTCCTCCACTGAGGCAGAAAAGGTGGTAAATGCTTTGTTAGACATTTTCAGGAGGGTAGGTTTCCCAAGAGAAATATTAATCGACAGAGGTGCCAGTTTTATTTCAGACCTGCTGGTTTGCCTGTGGGAGTGCTGGGGGGAGCACCTAAATACCACCACCCCCAGACTAATGGTCTGGTGAAGAGGTTAAACCCTACACTAAAGACCATGCTATGGGTATTTGCAGACCAGTTTAAAGAGGGAGTGGGACAAATATTCACCCCATCTGTTGTTTGCTTACAGATAGGTTCCCCAAGAATACACAGGTTTCTTTCCTTATGAGTTGCTGTATAGGCATAGGGTGAGTGGACCTCTAATTTGATTTGTGATGAGTGGGCCAGTGAGTGTGAATCCCACAAGTAGTCTGTTGTGGCATAAGTTCCAAATGTCAGGACAGGGCTTGGAGAACTCGTGGGCTTGTCCCAGAAAAACATGGAAGGAGCCCAACAGCAGAAAAAGGTCTGGTATGACAGGAATGCTCAAGCCAGAGAATATGCTGTGGAGCAGCAAGATATGGTTCTTATTTCTGTCAGGCACAATAAGCTGCAGGCAGATTGGGAGGGACCCTTCAAGGTGGTAAGGAAGGCAGTAATGTTAACTACATGGCATAACTACTAGACAGAGCACAAATTGTACCATGTTAACATGATGAAACATTACCATGATAAAGAGGTCCTTGTGCTAAGTATTTGCAGTAGAAGGCAGGAGGAGTCTGAGGGGAATCTGTGGTTACAGGCAGCCAGCCAGCAAAATCCAAAGGTACTATGGTGGTGCCTAGGATTGCAGGCATGTGATATGACAATGCAGCACTATATTGGGATCAGCAATGTCAAGGCAGCTGAGATTTCAAGATAGGGTATGGGGTAATGCATTCCCAGATAGGCTCATCCCTCTCATGCAATGTTTATCAAGGGTCACTTGAAAAACTAGCCTGAGTCTTTGAAGTGGGGAGAAGTGTGACAAAAGGAGGTTCTGCCAACACAGCTAGCTGGAATTTTGTAAATAATTATATGTCATTTGTGAATATCAACATGATTTATATAAGATGATTGTGTTACAAATGTATTAGAACTGCATGTCATGTGTATATCAAGTTTGTAAATAAAAATAAGTGGACAATGTGCCCAAACTCTCACTGGTAAACTCAAAAGGCAGGCACAGCAGATCAGCAAGAGATGTTTATTTTCACACCACGAACAAACCTCACAGAACAGAAACAAAAACAATGTACCTGTGTGCAAAATGTTTGAAAAACATATAAAAACGTATGTATGAAAAATATTAAAATGTGTATAAAAAATATATATATATATATATATATATATATATATATATATATATATATATATATATGTATGTATAAGTACAACTGATATATGGGTGAGTGGTTATAACTTGGCTGATCTCAACTTTAATACAGATTTTAGAGAGATCATTTCATTTAAACCTGAGTGACTGCTAGCCTCAAGCATTAATTGCCAAAATAAATCTTTGTATTCTAAAGAGGCCTCCCAAAGACCACCTCTGGGATCGGGGGGTAATACCTCTATGACAAAGAAAAGGAATTTTGCAGATTTACATGTTAAAGTATGTTTAAACAATGCGTTGCTAGTGTTTTCCTTCCTTACATCATATAGGTGCTCATACACCCTTTGTCTGAGCCTTCTCTTGGTTTTCCCTATATAAAAGGAATCACGTCTCACAAGTCACCATGTATACCAAACCACAAGTATTGCAATTTGCAAATCCTTTAGTGGTGATAATTTTGCCTCTACTTTTCAAATATATTTGCTCACCTTCCTTGATGTTGACACAATTAAGACAGCTTCCACATTTATCTGTACCTAACTTGTTTGAGAGATGTGTCACCCGTTTTCCACCCTCAAGTATGTTCTTAATGTTACATCCTTTTTTAAATACTACTTTTAAGGGTTCTTCAAAGTTCAGATTCAAATCTGAAAAACTGGCAAACCTATTCCACTCGTCATTAATAATATTTTTAACTATGTTGGTTTTGCCGTTGAAAGTAATAGTCAAAGCTGAATTGTAGTGTTTTATATCTACTGGAGAATTGTTTTTAGTGTTGGTGTTGCCAAAAATTTTTGTTGAATTCCCCAAGATAGGCAAAAACCTTGTGGTCCTTGCTGTTTTAACTTCTTGTATCAGTCTTTCTAACAAATCATCGGGGTAACCCCTTTCTCAAAACATAATTGCAATAAATTCACACTCTATCTGGAAATCTGTCTCAACTGAGGTCATCCTACTAGCTCTTACTAGCTGACCCTTGACAATTGCCTTCTTTTGATAAGGGGGGTGAGAACTAGAAAAATGCAAGTACGTGTTAGAAAAGGTCTCCTTCCTATACATTTTAGATTTCAACCCCTGATTTGTTCTCTGTATGCTCACATCTAAAAAACTAAGTTGGGAACTGTCTATTTTGTAAGTAAATTTTAGAAAATCAGTGGTATGTGAGACATTTGTAAAACTCAAGAAACTGATCAGCAGTGCCATTCCAAAATAGACAAATGTCATCCAAAAAACAACCATAGTAATTCCACAAAATTTTGAAATGGGAATTGAAAACAAATTTATTTTCCCAACTGAGTAATATAATGTTGGCATATAAGGGGGCACAATGTGCACCCATGGCTACACCCTTTAATTGTCTGTAATACTCACCCTGAAAGTATATAAAATTGTTTTTCAAAATTAAGTCCATAAGAATCAAGCAGGTATGAAACTTGTTAAAAGAAATGGAAATTTGACTCTCCAAAAATTGCTCAAACCATAAAAGACCTGTTTCATGGGGAATACAAGTAAATAGGTCCACCACATCCAAAGAAATAAAAAATGGGGTATTTGTTTTCTGTAGGGCATCTATGTATTTCAAAAAATCCCACGAGTCTTTTAAAATGTTGGAATGTTCCAATATAAATGGCTTCAAATGGAAGTCAATATATTTATAGGTTTATAGGTTCATAGGTTGGTACTGGGCTATCTGCCTAAAGGCATATATTAGCCCAGCCATGTTGTGCGGTATTCACCACCCCCTTTAGTAGTTCCTTAGACCCTTGTACTAGCAGCCCTTATGTAGGATCTCCATGTCAGCCGGAGACTCTATTATAGCACCCAGTTTGCAGTCGTCCGCAAACTTAATCAGCCACAGCCCTTCCGTGCTTGCCTGTACTTCTGAGAAGTATATGCCAAACAGGAGGGGCCCCAGGACAGAGCCCTGAGGCACACCACTCATTACTGGTCTGGATTCTGACATAGATCCCGCTGCTCTTACTTTATGGGATCTGCCTGAGAGCCAGTTTGTGATCCATCTTGTGACATAAGGGCTCATGCCCAGGCTGGTGAGCTTATCAATAATACCTGAATGGAGAATGGTGTCAAATGCTTTGGCTAGGGGGGCTGTCAAAGAGCCCTCTGCTGTAACAATGGGTCTAAGAGGTGAGTCCAAATGGTTCTTGTGGACCTTGGGTATACCAAAAATAGAAATATTTTTTGGTTTCTCAACATGTAGGTAGTTGTAAGTTTCTAAGTCAATAAGCCCCTCAAGAAGTAAGTCAATAAGACATATTGAAACTTTCCTTTTTGCAATGTTAAACTCATTCAAGGACACTCTTTCATATGTATTTTCATCATTCAACATGTTTAGCATTTTGACTTCATAGTCTGTTTGGTCCATCAGACAATTATATGTCATTTGTGAATATCAACATGATTTATATAAGATGATTGTGTTACAAATGTATTAAAACTGTATGTCATGTGTATATCAAACTTATTTGTACAGATGTTTGTGATAAAAAGGTATTTGTAAACTGCTTGTGTTTAAAATGCATCCACAGTGTGCTCTACTGGAAAGAACAGAAATGCATATGCACTATTGTAACTGTTTAAATGTATATGTTTAACAGCAGAAACTGTAATATAGGAGGTTAACCTCAGTCTAGCAAACTTTAGAAAAATATCTGAAATTAAATCACTTTATAGGCTAGGCCATAAAGATGCTATCTCACAGGTTTCAATGCAGCCAGAGACACAAAGTCAGTACTAGGAAGCTTTCTGTATTATCTTTGGGGTGAACTAATTACTACTCTGGAAGCATAGTGATAAGCAATTGTTTTATGACTTCCAGCACCTGTCAGAGAGCTGAGCAAAAGTCTTTGTGTGTACTTTTATGGATGGTGCTAATACTGCCAGCTGCCAGCAATAGGGCTTTGCATAAGAACTGGAAATCAGATGACCAGAAATGATGTCATTCTGCAAGCTTTCCCAGCAGTAATGTTTTAGATATTATTTTGAGAATTCTGTTAGTGAGACCGAGCATTCTTTATTCTGTCTTGGGCCTGACAACAAGAAGAACCATTCACCACATCATCTGCCTTGCTCTATTAGTACATTATTAGGGTATAGTAATTCTCTTAGATACAGTCAGGAATATACTAAAGCTTAGTTTAGATATTGCTTTTCTTTATGTGTATGAGACTGTCCTTCGATGTTGTTTTAAATAGTTCCTGTGATTCTGAACTCTGATGTCACTGTGAATATGTATTTATTATTCTCTTGTTCTTTTATTATTTATTATTAAATATATTTAAACTTTTCATTGTGGCTGATCTTTGCAGAGATATTTACGTTCTGAAAGCACTTGCATAACTATTTGGTGACACTGTTTGGGCCGCTCCTACTAGACTTGCTCTTGGTCAGAATACCATTTGTATTAATATTAATTTCACTCAGTAAGTAGATCCGCTGTGGTGCAGCGGTAGTGTTGTTGCCTCACAGCAAGAGGTTCTCCCGTTCGATTCTCGGTTGGAGTGTGGGGAGTGCCTTCTGAGTGGAGTCTGCATGTCATCCCCGCGGTTGGGTGGGCATTCAAAAGACATGCATAAATGGGCATGCCTTCGTTGAAGGTTGAATGTCGAGCTGGCACCTCAGCATTCGTGAAAATCTACTGCCAATCATTAGCAGACTGGAGTTCCGCTGTGGTGACCCCTAACCAGGAAAAGCCAAAATACAACATATTGGGTACCCTTAGAAGAGCCTTAAGGTAGCAGGCAAGAGTGTCTGGTGGTAGTCATAACTACCTTATAGTCTGGGCAGAAGGGGGCATAGCTAGTAAACCTGTGACAGCCTTTCCCAGGTGTGTGTGTGTGTGTGTGTGTGTGTGTGTGTGTGTGTGTGTGTGTGTGTGTGTATGTAAATCAAATTTCAAAAAGTGTGTGTGTCAGCTACTTGGACAGGGAGGTTGCTGGAGTCCTTGGCTTGCTGAACAGTGCCTTGCTGAAATATGATTATGGCCTCTCTTGAGCAAGTAACCCAGTCCAGTTGCTTACCAAATCTTGCAGATTATGACCACAGAAACAGATCCTACACTATCATGCAATGAAGCACTAGTAGGACAGAAGAATACACTACCATATGTAGGTACAATGCATAAGGACCAGTTCCAGTACCACAAGTATCTGCAATAAAGTAAGAGCATGAAGCAATGTTACAGTTTCTCCAGAGGCACAGTCATATGGGCTACCCAACAAAACAGTACAAAACTGCAACAACACAACTGCCAACAAAAATGCACACAACATACAGTCACTCACAGCAGCCAGTTTGATATAGTCTGTGATCTCTCAGAAGAAACTAATCATAGTAGGAACATAGCTGTGAAAGTCAGAAAAAACATGTTAGTAATTACAGTTTTGATGCACATAATAGAAGTGGTAAACATTTACTGAACAATTCATGTTGTCCCTGTTTCACGGTGGGCACTAAGACTCTGCTATTTCATATATTGGCAGGACTGAAGTTCTGAAAATGATGCCACTGTACAAACTTAACACACACACACACACACACACACACATACACACACACACACACACTGCCCTAGATACATGCATATGAGTGGATCATCATATCTGTCAAGGAGAGGTCCTTTGGTTCTGTAGCAGCAAACCATCACACAGCATCTAACATACAAATAAACTAAACTTGCCAACCTTTGTGTAATGCTGCAGTTTAGTCTATGGTGGCACATGTTGCATCATATCAAAGATTGTGTGTGTGTGTGTGTGTGTGTGTGTGTGTGTGTGTGTGTGCCAATCATTAGCGACCGAGGAGCTGTGGTGACCCCTAACCGGGAAAAGCCGAAAGATACAACAACTTATGTATCAAACTGTAGTAATGTAGCCATAACATTAACATCATCTAACTCATTGTATATAAGCCATTTTCACAGAAAATCCTGTTGCCTCACTGGTCAGCTAAGGGTGGAATATAGTACTCATCCTATGACAAGTATATGGAATAGTGTTCTCCTATCATTGTACATAACAATATGAATATATATAAATATAACATTAATTTAGCTGTCATATTTATACTGTCTACTGGTTAGAAATGCTGCAACAGTTATACTAATAATATTGTGTGTCAGTGAAGTTCTGCAATATTTACCAGTGTCACTTAAAACTTGCCGCACTTTTTGTCTTTGTATGGTAGTCCTTGTTTTTCAATTATTAATGAATTTTATTAACTTTTTTATTTTTTATTTTTTATTTATTTATAAGTCAATTTACTTATTTGAATTTATTTATGGCAGTGAACCACTGTTCAGTTCTGACCAGTTTCAGTCTCAGCCCAGTGTCAAAAACTGACCAGACCTACAAAATAGGCAAGAGTACAATAACACACAAGTGACAGTAAAGTGTATATGGTTTATTTTCAGACAGATTCTGCAAGCCCTGCACAGCATGCAGGACAAGTACAGGGGCTCCAGCAGACAATATGTCTGCTGTGCAATCCAGGAATAATCTGTAGAGGTGTGCACGAGCGCTCCTGCACTAGTCCTGCACAGACTCATTCCCTGAATGCAGATTACCCCATTTACAGGAGAAATCCATGCAAATTAGGTGAATTTGTGATCCAGAAAGCTGGAAACCGGCTGTGCAGGACTAGTTTAATCTGCAGAAATGTACTCTGCCAGTAACGGAGTACATTTCTGCAAATTACAAAATGGAGCCATGACAGCTCCAAATAAAGGGGGGATATCATGTAGAAAGCATGCCAATGGCCAACTATAAGGCCATTGTCATGGAAAACACTTGCAAAAATTAAAAAATCAACTTTTATTTTTTTTTTTAGCCGATCTTTAGGCATAGGGCAGCAGCGTGCAAATGGGATCAGGGGAAAATAAGAAAAAAAAAAACTAAAATAAGCATTCTAACCAAAATCAATATTTTGCCATTATACTCAAAGGCAGGCAGAAGACAACATGGCCAGTGAATAGTGGGAGCTAAGGGGGGAGGCTCAGTGTGGGACATGTAACTATGCATTAGCAGGCAAACCTATGCAAATGAGGGGAATGATTCTGAATACCAGATTTCCCCTTCATGCTAGTCAGCACCCAACAGTGTAAGAGCAGGAATAGCTTGATGCAAGCCTAGGAGTTAGCTAACATCATAGGGGGGTGTATCAGGCATACTGTAAGCAGATTGGAGACCTGTGGATTGGGTTTGCTCCTAGCTTAACAGAGCTAAATAAGGGTGTGTGTCTGAGACTGCCTAGCACTCTTTACATTGCTTAAGCGAGTATGTGTGCCGCGCACCAGGTTTTAAAGGAAAAAAAAAGTAAACTAGGAAATAGCAGCTCTGTGCACATTTCAGCACTCTGTTTGCGTGGCGCTCCCCTGGGCTCAAACAGGAAGGCAATGGGAAGGGAAAACAGCAATAGGAAGGTAATCTAGGTGAACTAGCATAGCTGGCAGGTGAAATGTATCAGAATCAACTAATTACACAGGCAGCAGACAAGCCCAGCCCAGCCCAGAACACTACTATAACTATGCAAACATCTTTCCCTCTGGTTGTTCCCATACTCTGCACCACTGGTGTATACAAGCGATGAACTTTTAACAAACAAAACAACAAAATGATGGGGGCTGCAGCAGCTATCATACAACAACATGTGGAAGAGGCTGAGGGTGGTGAGGATGAGAATGCTGTTGACCAACCCACAGTGAGGAGACGGAGAAGAGTGTACAGACCCAGGGTAACCTAACAGGGGTTACATGAGCTGGAGATAGTGGAGCACTACAGGGTGGACAGGAACCTCCTATAGCCAATTGTTGAGCTTTGCCGGCCACACCTGACACACAGAACTAACAGAGGGGAACCCATCCCAGTGGATACCAAGGTATGTGTAGGCCTAGGAATACTAGCCACAGGTACCTCCCAAAGCCCAACTGGGGATACCATGGGGATCTCACTGGCATCAGCACCTAGAGTATTCCACCAGTTCCTGGATGCCATGTCAGCACTTGCCGGTGAGGACGTATATTTCCTCAACACCCATGAGGTGTTGCCCAGCAATATGCATCTCTTCCATCAAATAGCAGAATGCCATGAGGTGGTGGATGCTATAGACTGCATGCACATATGCATCAAAGCACCACCTGGTGAGCGGGGTAGGGCCTAAATCAACTGCAAGAGCTTCCCCTCCATCAACTGCCAGGTTGTATGTGATGCCCAGGGCATTATAATGAATGTGTGTGCTGGCTGCCCTGGAAGCTATCACGATTCCCACATCTAGTATCTCATGCAGCTGTACCAGAGATTTGCCAGTGGGGACATCCCTTACAGTCACCTAGTTGGGGATGCTGGTTACGCACTGGAGCCATGGCTGATGACACCCATCAACATACCCGAACAAGAATACCATAATGAGGCACATGCACAGACCAGAATTATAATAGAGAGTGTGTTAGGGATGCTCAAGTCACAGTTCCGGTGCCTTGACACATCCGGTGGAGCCTTGCAGTACTCACCAGCTACATGTACCCAAATTGTCATCTCATGTGCCATGCGACACAATGTGATCCTGCAGAAACAGCTGCAGCACAAACAGCATGGGGCAGGGCCACACAGCCCCCCACCAATGCCAAGGCCTGCACAGGCACAGAGTGACTCAGAGGAGGAACATCCTGAGCCTGCTCCAATAGACAGATGGGGGCATGCCCAGTATGCCATGACCTTGGCAAAGAGGCATTGCATAGCACATACACTAACACAGTAGGGACCCAGGAAATGATACCTCTCTCTGACTCACACATGCAGTAAAAGGGATGCCAAACATGACACTACCTGTGCTCAACCATGTATAGGGAGTGTACTATGCGCACCCATCATAGGCAGCCCTCAGCACCATCCTCAATACTGGCCCACCCACAAGGTAAATCACTCTCCTTATCGATTGCTGATTGGAGTAGTATGTGTAGTCACTTGTATCTATGGTATGAATGTGAGCATGCAAGAGAATCGGGTGGCTGAATAGGCTGTCAACAGATAGTAGACACCTATAGTGGCACCATGAGATCTGTAACAAATACAGGTGTTACCATAGTAGCCAGTACTACACAGGGCAACAAAACCCAATGCAAGAAATATGCTGGGCCACATGTGTGTCCATATGACTCACACATGCCAGTCAGGAAGGTTCACATATCCAACAACAGTCTCAGCCAGCAGGACAGGTGTAGACAAACACAAACAAAGGTTGTGCTATGGCCTCTGAATGATGCCTATGGGTAACCACCCTCCCAGGCCTACACAGACAGACTACATCAGGTCAGGAAGTGGGATGTTAGTTCTGAAAGGTAGGAAGTCAGAAACTAATATGTAGGTCAATCAAACCTAAGACCTGTAGTACACTGATATGCCTCTAGTCAGCATGATAGGTTAGAATACAGAATAAAATGGAGTACCCGATATACCACTACAGTCATAGCAAATGTCTACAAGTGTCAGGTGTGCCCCCCCATCATATGTAGAAATGTAGAAACAGTCAGGTGTGCCTCCCAATCCTGTGTAGAAATGTAGAAACAGTCAGGTGCCCCCCATATCTGTGTAGAAATGTAGAAACAGTCAGGTGTGCCCCCCATCCTATGTAGAAATGTAGTAACAGTCAGGTGTGCCCCCCAATCCTGTGTAGAAATGTAGAAACAGTCAGGTGTGCCCCCCCCAATCCTGTGTAGAGATGTAGAAATAGTCAGGTGTGCCCCCCAATTCTGTGTAGAAATGTAGAAACAGTCAGGTGTGCCCCCCACAACCTTATGTAGACATGTAGTAACATGTATGTATAGGTATAATACCAGTGGAGCACAGAAGCCCAGAGGTGGCCAAGGTAGCAGAATAGATTGTAGCATTTGCACAGTATGCAGGTATGTGTGTGGTAGGTTGGTGTGTGTTTCATATTGTGTGAGAGTTGTCAATATGTATGTATGTATGTATGTATGTATGTATGTTGAGGTATGACCTGGTGGCCATTGTCCACTACTGCTGATGAAAGAGCCAAGTCCTCACAACTTCAGTGCCAAAGACAATTCCTACCAGTATAACACATTCTAGCAGTAAGCCATTGTAAATGTATGGTGGTAATACGTGTCACCATCTGAAATATTGACATGGTATGGCTGTTGGGGTAGATATACAAGCAGTACACAGAGGAAAGTACCCCAGACAAACAGTATATATTGTGTAACTGTAAAATTGTCACACCCTTGGAATTGTACAAACAGGTATGCATCACCTTATCTGGTCCTGTAGTAGGGGATACCAGTGTTGTCTGTCCGAACACTTTCAGATTACAAAGGAGGTAGGACTGATGTATTGGGAAACAGCTGATGTACCTGCACATACCAGCATAACTGGAATGCCCCATGCATATCTGTGTGTCAGATACAATTAGTGTCCATAGCACACATGCACCCAGCTCACCCAAACACCACCCACAGGTACCTCACTGGTTGTATCCCTGCTGTGGGAAATGGGTACAATATGACCCAACCTGTACATGGCAATAGTGAAAGAATGCAGCATGCAGTGCAGGTGTCCCATACAGGTGTGTCCCTAGCAGTAGGTAGAAATCTGCCAGCATCCACACCACCTGAGCAAGACTGATAGAAGGTATTGGCATGAACACCTAGCATGCCTACGCTGTCACCCCAGGGGAATATACTGTATGGTGGTCTGAGACTATAGGACTGACAGAATGCAACGGCCTGCCACATCTGGCCAGCATCAACACCAAATGGCCCACAGGCCTCTGCCAAAGGTCTGTGTCTCACATGTACTGCCAATGCATGTTATGTCATGGACACCCAAATAACAACATAACACACTCCACATAAGCCATATGCAAGGCCATATGGACAAACCACAGTAACATGTCCACCATGTCCCACTGCATGAACTGTGGACCACACAGCTGTGATGGGGTGGTAACCTTAGGGAAAGTATCAGAGAATGTATGCATAATGTATGGAAGAGGATAGAATAACAGAGGGGAGTGTGGGAGAATGGGCACCATGGAATGTGCAAGGTGTGACACAATGCTGTGTGCACGCACTATCCCTGGCTGCAAACACATAAATGGGTGGCTACATACCTGGCCGTACACCACAATAGGGGTAATGTCCTGATTCATAACCCTGCCTCTGGGTAACCTGTGCAAATCTGTACAGCTGTGAGGTATTTCCACAACAAGATAAGGCCATACTGTCATGTTGATGGATGTACAAGCATGGGATCCTCTGCCAGCACTGTACCAAGGTGCTGAACCAGATACACAGATCCAGCAGCAAATGTCTGCAGCTCCCCCTCCAGAATGGCTTAACTTACCATGAATATGTAGGTGTCTGCCCACAATACCATATACAGCTGCAGTCACCCTTGTCCCCAAGACATCACTGTGAGCAAGAATGTCCACCTTACAGTACATGAGGACAGAAAACATCACAGTGTATAACAGTACACATGTCTGAATATGTCTGCGAACAGCAGTACCATGAAGCTGAAGCAGCACATACACAATCACCTACAGTGCACACTATCCCCTGCACAGTCTGTCCCCATATTGCCAGATGATCGACGGATACCCTGCAAAAAAAGTTTGCTACCTGTAGGTGTGCAGCACAAAGGTCTGCACTGGAGTACAAATTACCTAGAATCGATTCACACATTCAATACAGAATGGCATACTGGGCATGCTCACATGCTTAGAGGGATGAAGGCAATGTCAGGCAACAACATACTGAAAGGTCATACTAAGCATGCTCACACACCTAAAAAATGAAGCCCATGTCTGCAAACAACAGTGGGCCATACATATCTGGCAGTTGCAGATGTTAGTGTATACACTCCTCAGTATGCACCAGTCATGCTTTGCACACACAGTGGATAGGAATATAGACATATATCCAAGGACAACACACTATAATAAGCCAAAGTAGACGTACATAGATATGTGGAAGAGAGTTACTGTGACAAGGAGCCATTCATTACGATGCCTGTCGCACCCAGTACAGTAGCTACAACCACATGAGGTGTAAATGTCACTCACTGTAGACATTAGCCACCGGTATCCATCAGCATTACAGACTATGTGGTGCAAGTGCTAACTGTGCAACATGACTGTACAAGGAAGTAGTCATCTAGCAGCTGTATACACGTACCTGTGGAATATAACTCTGCGTTTACCTGCATGTGATGTGTCAATCTCTAGATGAATGGGTTATGGCCCATGCACACACACTGCCCTCCCCATAGCACTACTATGACAATCCTGCTGAGGTCATCCATTTTGAAATACACTTTTGGGAAAGGTGTAGTCCATTAATCTCCGTGGAGTGTCCTATAACTGTATACTGCTGTAGTGTGATAAACGAATTAGGTAGGAGTTCTAATCCCAGACATGGCAACTGTGTGTGTGTCTCTGTCTGTGTACAGAGCAATGCTTTCTAGCCTAGTCACACTCACTACAAATCAAGTGCCCTACTTTGGCAAGGCTGCTGCTGTCATTCACTGTGAAATACACCTTTGGGAAAGGTGTAGCCTAGTAATTAATCTTTGTGGTGCATACAATAACTGCGTATTGCTGTAGTGTGATAAACTAGTTAGATAGGAGTTCTAAACCCAGAAATGGCAACTGTATGTGTGTGTGTCTCTCTCTCGGTGTAGAGAGCAATGCTCTTTAGGCTAGTCACACTCACTACAATTCAAATGCCCTACTTTAGCAAGGCTGCTGATGTCATTCACTGTGAAATACCCCTTTGAGAAAGCTGTAGCCCAGTAATCTTTGTGACACTTCCTATAACTGCGTACTGCTGTAGTGTGATAAACTAGTTAGGTAGGAGTTCTAATCCCAAACATGGCAACTGTGTGTACATGTGTTTGTGTGTGTGTGTGTGTGTGTGTGTGTGTGTGTGTGTGTGTGTGTGTGTGTGTGTCTGTGTGTGAAGCACTGCTTTTTAGGCTACTCATGCTCACTACAAATCAAATGTCCTACTTTGGCAAGCCCGCTGATGTCATTCACTGTGAAATACACCTTTAGAGAAGGAGTACTCAAATAATCCCTGTGGCACGTCCTATAACAGTGTAATGCTGTAGTGTGATGTAGAACTCTGGTAGGGGTTCTATTCCCACACATGGCAGGTTTGGATGTTTGTGTGTGTGTTTCTGTGTAGGGAGCAATGCTTTTTAGGCTAGTCACACTCATTACAATTCAAAAGCCCTATTTTGGCAAGCCTGCTAATGTCATTCACTGTGAAATACACCTTTGGGGAATGTGTAGCCCAGTAATCTCTGTGGCGCATCCTATAATTGTGTACTGCTGTAGTGTGATAAACTAGTTAGGTAGAAGTTCTAATCCCAGACATGGCAGGTGTGTGTGTGTGTGTGTGTGTGTGTGTGTGTGTGTGTGTGTGTGTGTGTGTGTGTGTGTCTGTGTTTGTCATTGGTATCCTGTGTGGAGGTGGCTGTGAGTGTGTAACAACTGCACTCATTATGGAGTGGGTTTTGCAAATTCCTTATATGGTGGCCCTAGTATATGTCACAATGTCCACCTTACACGTATAACAGATGTGAAATAGCCGAAAGGCTGGGGTGCAAATCCATACCCCTACATGTGACATCAAGGCCTGGTGAACAAAGTTAGCAACCCTTGTATTACCCAGAGAACACTCTCAACCCATGTCTCATACACACACACACTTGCCTAAGCAACAACCGCTATGTTGGTAGTACCCTGCATATTGCCCACTGATAGTAACCATGGTGTGATTGCAGTGGGCTACAGAGGGCATGGCACCCTGTCCTTCAGTCCAATAGGCACATACATGCAGACATTACACCTTCCCTATGTTCCCCACTGGACACCTGCAACACCTGTGGTGCCATCGAAAGTGACCCACAAAGGACATACCATGCCTTAAACACATGCCCTGTATGGACAGATGTCACGGACACAAGGGAATACCTGGATCATGCTATCAATGTAGGTGCAGGCTCAACCTGGTGTCCATTAACAGTTCCTGCCACATGAGGCCAGGACTGGCACATCTGATGATAATATTCTGTGTACACAAAACGGGCCAGACACCCCAGGTACAGTTCCACATGTCACTGTGCATTTATGTGGGACGTGTGCACATCCCAGACACTTGTCCATGTCATGGACTAAGACACACATACATGGCAAGCAATGCACAACAATAGCCACAACAATAGTTACCCAAGTGACTGGATGGTGAATACAATACCCACCTGTGTGGCCCAATCCAGACACTAAATCCCTGAGCCACACTGCAGACCATTGTCATCTGGCCTCATGTCAAGGTATACCCATCACTTAGCCTTGTATAGCTGTGTGGCACAGTCCCATACCACCCGTGAAGCAATGCACCCATGCATGTTAGTACTGGCACCTTGTGTCTGTTTGTGTGGTGTATGACCACATTCACTCTCACTACAACTCCCATTGGCATACTGAAGCATGCTGTCTGATGTCAGACACCTCCACATACCCTTTGCCCATATATCCTCCGGATACCCCCTGTGGTGCATGTGATACCTGAAAACACAAAGGGCCAGCAAATACAATTCCAAATGCTTTATTGCATATCACAAAAGTGCAAAGGTGCTATAAAACACCAAAATACATCCAAGTCCTCAAACTAGTTTCGGCAAAAGCCTTCTTCAGTGAGGAAACAATAGTTGATAAAAGCAATGCACCAGTGAAAATCCACCATTTATAGATTCATTTAGCCAATAGAAAAATGGTATGTTCCATATACTTAATAGGTGTCTGAGTGTATACGACTGCAAACATGTTAATAAATAACATATATATAAAAGTCATGACCCATAATTGGTATAATAATACCATGTGTAAAATTCTTCCATGATGAATGTGTTTTTGTAAAAAATATATCTATTTGTAGACAGAACACATAATTCAAACTCTGTTATACATGAAATTCTAATACTTTAGCTCTACATAACCAGCTGTCTGTCACTTGTGTAAATGATGTGTAGACTGTTAAAAAGTACATATCTATCCAAAAAGATATGCTGGTCGATACAATATTATCCACCTAATAAATGTGAATAATACATATTGATCCCTAGAATTAATGTAAATGGGAATACAATAACCAATACTTAATCATTCAATCAAGAAATATATAAGATATAAATTGGGTATCAAGATAGTAGAGTAAATCAGTGTGGTTATATATGGTCGGCCAATACCTAGAGATAGAATACAAACATATGAATCCAGCCAATAAAAAGCAAAAAAATATAAAATAAAATGAAAATGTGGTAATGAATGTAAAAATGATGATATAAGTCATAAATATGTGCCAAATCTACCTAAAAAAACATATGACTGGCACGAACAGCTTAATGTATGTTTCATAAATGATCATTAAGTCCTGGTGGGAATAAAGCCCCAAGATGAACAATCCAGTACTTTTCTTTGTGGCTAAGAATACTCTGCCAACCAAGTTTATTATGTCTATTCCCCTGAATCTTATCAATAATCATGAACATAAATTTGGCTGATTTGTGTTTAATTGAATGTTGGTAAAGAGCATTGGTGGGTTTCTGGTTACGAATGTCGCTCCGATGTTCACCTATCCTAATTCTCAAAGAACGTGAGGTCTTGCCAACACAGAAAGCTTTACAATGGCACGTAGCCAAGTAAATCACCCAACTGGATGAGCAATTACCAAAAATTCGAGCATCATATACCTTACTAGTGTTAGCACTGGTAAATTGTTTAAGCTTATTAACTTGGCCACAAGAGGTGCAATGGCCGCAGGGGAAAGTTCCCAATAATTCATCCCCTGTAATGGTAAGTTGCTTGTAATTTGCACCCCCACTCTCCTGATGTTTATAATGGGAAAAGAATGTGCCTAAGGTTTTACCTCTCCGATAGGAGATAGAGCATTGATTGCCCAATATGTGGCGTAGATGATCATTGGCTAACAGAATGTTCCAATTATTATTGAGTATATTCCTCACAAGTTGGTGATTTCTACCAAAAGTGGTAATAAATCTGATGTTCTGGTCCTTAATACGGTCTTTCTTATCTTTATATTGTAACAATAAATGTCTCTCTTGTTGGTCCGTCCAGATCCTGGCTGATTCTATGTCAAAACTAGAATAACCTCTGTCCAAAAACCTGGTGTTTAGATCCTGTTTAGCCGTCTCATAATCCACATCAGAGGAGTTAATACATTTAATTTGTAAATACTGCGATTTGGGAATGTTGCGGATGGTGTGGCGTGGATGCATGCTGGAAGCATGGAGTAACGAATTAAATTGAGGGTATTTTCTATGAATCTTAGTGTTCAAAGTGTTATCATGGTTACGATATATGGTAACATCCAGAAAGTCTATAACAGACCGATGGTATGTGATAGAAAATTCTATACCCCATATGTTGTTATTCAAATGTTCCACAAATTCCACCAGATAATCGACATCCGCACGCCACACCATCCAGCAATCATCAAGATAACGCCTCCAAATATCCATCTCAACTAAATAAATGTTGTGTAAGGGATTGTAAATAAGACACTCTTCCAAATAAGCCATGAACAAGTCGGCATATATTGGGGCAAAGGAGGCACCCATAGCTGTGCCTCTCAATTGCCAATAACAATCACCTTGGAAGTAAAAAACGTTTTTGTTGAGAACATGCTCAGACATACATATTAATCAAGTATTAAATCCCGGTGGATAGAGTTCAGCTTTGTTAAGCCAGAATTCCAAAGCCTGGAGACCAGCCCAATGTGGTATGCAAGTATAAAGGGATTTTACATCTAAGGTACACATAAGCCACTCTGGATCCAATTGAGTGTCAGCAATAATGTTGAGGAATTGAGTTGTATCTTGTATCCGAGCTCTGACCAAAGTCAAAAGTGGTTTCAAATATTGCGTTAAGAATGCCGATAAAGGTTCAGTTAGTGAGCCATGGCCAGATACAATTGGCCTACCTGGGGGGTGTGTGATGGATTTGTGGATTTTCGGCAACAAGTATAAAATCTGTTTACTTGGATCACTGACCTGTAGATGTTGAACAGTCTTTTGCATGATAATCCCTTCCTCCAGTGCCTGATTGAGAAACAGGTCTATGTCATGTTTGAATCTGTTGGTAGGATCTACCCCATGTGCATATAGCAATGGGAATCCGAAAGTTGTTTAAGGTCTTCTTGTACATAGTAATCTGTATTTTGAATTACTACTGCTCCCCCTTTGTCCGCTTGGAGTATGACTATTTTATGATTCGATCTAAGCTCAGAAAGTGCCTGTTTTTCTTGAGAAGTAATATTATCTGGAGCTATGTTGGTATCGAGATGTGGAAAGTGTAAATCCTTAAGTACTGCTTGCTGAAAAATACCCACATGTTTGTTCATGGGTGGTTGAAAAGTCGATTTCCTAAAGGTAAAATCAGTAGATCTTTGAAAAGTGGAATTATCCTGATCAGAGAAAAAAATACATAAATTAAGTTTTCTGCAATATTCCACAACATCCAAGGAGACTAAACAATGGTCAGAAAAAAAGCTGGGGACAAAACCCAATCCTTTATTGAGAATACTATGTTGGTCTTCAGTGAGTACATGGTCCGACAGATTCAAAACATTTTCAAAAGGTTTGGTTATTGGTTCAATAATGACTGGACTAATCCTGGCATTGAATTGGTGCTTATTTCTGTTCTTATGTTTCCTCCCCCCTCTGGATTTCCTGCCATACCTAAAGGGAACTGAGGTTGACTTTTCTTTTTTAATGGTGAATGAATCATCATTCCCCCCTCGCTGTCAGTGTACGATGATTCCTCCCCTGATGTACTGGTATAACTCTGGTCTCTGTGTTTTAAGATTGACCTTGGTCTCTTTCTAGACCTGCCTCTGATCATACTTGATCCAGTATCCTGGAATCTCACTGTCCTTTGTATTTGGAAGGGTTGACCCTTCTCATAATCCGTGACATCCCTGGTGAATTTCTTAATTTTTCTATCCTTCACCATTTTATCATAGGTTGTAAGTTCCTTGGACAGCCTGTCAATACACTGGCGGTAGTTGGAATTGGACTGATATTTTTGGCATTCAACACTAAGTTCCTTAACTTCGGAAACAAATGAATCCACTGTTCTCTCATAATAAGATGTTAAAATTTTTACAAATACCATGGAGCCCTTTCTTAAAGCCTCATCCCATTCATCTGTCAGCCTCTGTTCAGATCTGCCAACTAGGGGGCGAAGCTTAATACGGAGACCTCTTGGTGCCAAATTTTTATGTGAATAAGCTTTGAAAAGTCTCAAATGCCAAATGTTGGCTCTCAGGCCCTTTAAACCTTTTTCCAAGTTGCGGAATGCCAATTCACAGCCACCACCAGTATTGAGATTATTTGGATTAAGGTTGTTGCTTGGGGTATGATCCAAACCAAATATGGCAATGTCCTCCCTATCAGCCCACAACCTGTCCAGTATTTGATCCAGATCCATGCTGTAAATAGATAGTATTGGAAGGCTGTGTAAGGAAAAAATCCTATTCCCAGTCAAATATATATTCAAAAGGATCAAGCAGATCAGAAACCAGGTCGATCAAAACACCAATGACCAATATAACCAACACAGACTATAAAGTATGAAAAAAATTTGAAAAATTTTTTACATCAGGAAAAATCTAAATGCATATATGAAAAATATAATACTGGACAACAGAAGTATAATAGCTGTAACCCTAATAATAATTGGGTCAGTTAATAAACATAACTGGCCACAAAAATAGGGTACTATAAATCTGATTTATAGACCTTTAGATAATGGTCATGCCTGTATATACACAGGGTGTCATAAATACAAAATGTAATATAATTAGCCCAAAAATGGCAAAAATATAACCACAGAAAATCTGAAATGTTATCTCAAATCTGACAACCTAACATACCTCAAAGTATTTCAATCAGAAAACCAATCGCCAATAGTATGACTCTTGATACCAAAACCTGCAAAAATATTAGAACAAGAAATATGATTTGGCTGTGTACCAACCATGCTAAAACATAGAAATGTATTGAAAGAACCCTAGATGATCACATATAACTATAATAGTGACTAGCTATAGATACTGTTAGCCAGGAATAACATCCAATATGTATATGTGTACCTAGAATTCAGACTAAGAATTCACCATATAACCAATAAGGAAATAATCATTACAGAGCAAACATGGTAACAGTTTAACAAACCATCATGTATAAAAAGAAATTTTTACTCAGATATAAATCCAAAAAATATTAATCCAAAAAATGTTATGAAACTTCTTAAAGCCAATGAAACAGGCAATGCATCCAACCATACTCATGTAGGTATGAGGCTCGATGAAAGTCTAAGATACAGCATCAGATGTGAACCATCCCAAATTATTTGAAAAAATCGAAAACTATGTTAATATGAACAACAAGCTCCATGTAAGTCAAAGAAATCCCACCAAACCAATCACAATGAATGACCTAGAAAAAGTCACTAACATAAATCATGTATAAAAAATATTATAGTTGTCCCTAAGCACTTATATATGAAACACAAAATATCCTTAGTGTCCCTATGGTATACCTGTAGAGAAAATCAATTTGAACAATTTGTCAAATCCTATCCACTTAAATAAAGTGCCTATATGTTAGGACATTAATAATTACTGTGAGTGGTACTCAATCATATCATATTCTATCATTGATAGTTATTGGACAATGTACCTGTTGTAACTAGCCATCATAATTATAGCTGCAATAGGGTAATAAAGTGCCAAAAAGACTGTAAAGGACAAAAACTTGTCAAAAATGGCAGTATATAAAATATGCATATAAGCCAGGATCTTACCTAATGTAAAGTCCCTGGCAAGATAGTACTAAAGCACCTCAATGTTTGCATACCCAATACATTAAATGCAATATTAAATTCTATACATCCACCAAATTTAGACAAAACACTAACTAGTATACAGACACCAATGTCCATGAGTCCAAATGTCCAAAATCAGCAAAAATAAATGTCACAAGAAATGAATCCTGATGTTTAAATTGGATATGGCAAATCAGTATCTAGAAATATTGTTTTGACCCGATCCTTCGTGATATCCTTCGCTACGGTGAAGATATCAATGGTTATTCAGTTCACCATCCACATAGGTATCAAGCCGCAGGTGAATCCTAACATTTAGTATACTTCACATAGTCTGAAATATGCACATAAAATGAACATATCCCAATAAGGATAGTATGTAGATCCTGAGACGCGTAATGCAAAACACATATACCCCAATAGGAGAAACCCTAAATCAGGATGTAAAAATGGTATTCCCACAATGGTAGGTTATATAGATAACAAAAATGTATAGGCCCATTCAGCCTATCTTGATCGCATCCCCGAAAATATTGTCCACATGAAGATTCAGCCGATATAAAGTACAAAGTCAAAAATAGAAAAAGTTACCGTGCTTGCTTCAACATGTTTCAAATATAACCAAATGCGATGAATGTTTTGCAGGATTCCACATTAATCGTAGGTCGAATTACGTATATGTAATGCTGGTAATGCTGGTAATGCCTACGTAGATAGTAAAGTCATATACACAGGCCCAGTTCGTGATTCATCACATAGAACCCCATGTCGTAAAAGAAAAAAAACAAAAACAGTCACCCAAATGCTAGAAATCCTGGTTGCAACACTCCAAACATCAAATCGTAACCACGAAGACCACTGGTGAATAATACACATCCAGATTAGTCAGGAAAGGAGTCATCTCCACCGACAGCGAGAGGAACTGAACGCCAACAGCGAGGAAACACTGCAACACAAAACACCACCCCTCACACGTACAGCTTGCCCGGCCCGATCCACGTACAAAAAAACACAAAGGGCCAGCAAATACAATTCCAAATGCATTATTGCATATCGCAAAAGTGCAAAGGTGCTAAAAAACACCAAAATACATCCAAGTCCTCAAACTAGTTTCGGCAAAAGCCTTCTTCAGTGAGGAAACAATAGTTGATAAAAGCAATGCACCAGTGAAAATCCACCATTTATAGATTCATTTAGCCAATAGAAAAATGGTATGTTCCATATACTTAATAGGTGTCTGAGTGTATACGACTGCAAACATGTTAATAAATAACATATATATAAAAGTCATGACCCATAATTGGTATAATAATACCATGTGTAAAATTCTTCCATGATGAATGTGTTTTTGTAAAAAATATATCTATTTGTAGACAGAACACATAATTCAAACTCTGTTATACATGAAATTCTAATACTTTAGCTCTACATAACTAGCTGTCTGTCACTTGTGTAAATGATGTGTAGATTGTTAAAAAGTACATATCTATCCAAAAAGATATGCTGGTCGATACAATATTATCCACCTAATAAATGTGAATAATACATATTGATCCCTAGAATTAATGTAAATGGGAATACAATAACCAATACTTAATCATTCAATCAAGAAATATATAAGATATAAATGGGTATCAAGATAGTAGAGTAAATCAATGTGGTTATATATGGTCGGCCAATACCTATAGATAGAATACAAACATATGAATCCAGCCAATAAAAAGCAAAAAAATATAAAATAAAATGAAAATGTGGTAATGAATGTAAAAATGATGATATAAGTCATAAGTATGTGCCAAATCTACCTAAAAAAACATATGACTGGCATGAACAGCTTAATGTATGTTTCATAAATGATCATTAAGTCCTGGTGGGAATAAAGCCCCAAGATGAACAATCCAGTACTTTTCTTTGTGGCTAAGAATACTCTGCCAACCAAGTTGATTATGTCTATTCCCCTGAATCTTATCAATAATCATGAACATAAATTTGGCTGATTTGTGTTTAATTGAATGTTGGTAAAGAGCATTGGTGGGTTTCTGGTTACGAATGTCGCTCCGATGTTCACCTATCCTAATTCTCAAAGAACGTGAGGTCTTGCCAACATAGAAAGCTTTACAATGGCACGTAGCCAAGTAAATCACCCAACTGGATGAGCAATTACCAAAAATTCGAGCATCATATACCTTACTAGTGTTAGCACTGGTAAATTGTTTAAGCTTATTAACTTGGCCACAAGAGGTGCAATGGCCGCAGGGGAAAGTTCCCAACAATTCATCCCCTGTGATGGTAAGTTGCTTGTAATTTGCACCCCCACTCTCCTGATGTTTATAATGGGAAAATAATGTGCCTAAGGTTTTACCTCTCCGATAGGAGATAGAGCATTGATTGCCCAATATGTGGCGTAGATGATCATTTTTTATACATGATTTATGTTAGTGACTTTTTCTAGGTCATTCATTGTGATTGGTTTGGTGGGATTTCTTTGACTTACATGGAGCTTGTTGTTCATATTAACATAGTTTTCGATTTTTTCAAATAATTTGGGATGGTTCACATCTGATGCTGTATCTTAGACTTTCATCGAGCCTCATACCTACATGAGTATGGTTGGATGCATTGCCTGTTTCATTGGCTTTAAGAAGTTTCATAACATTTTTTGGATTAATATTTTTTGGATTTATATCTGAGTAAAAATTTCTTTTTATACATGATGGTTTGTTAAACTGTTACCATGTTTGCTCTGTAATGATTATTTCCTTATTGGTTCTATGGTGAATCCTTAGTCTGAATTCTAGGTACACATATACATATTGGATGTTATTCCTGGCTAACAGTATCTATAGCTAGTCACTATTATAGTTATATGTGATCATCTAGGGTTCTTTCAATACATTTCTATGTTTTAGCATGGTTGGTACACAGCCAAATCATATTTCTTGTTCTAATATTTTTGCAGGTTTTGGTATCAAGAGTCATACTATTGGCGATTGGTTTTCTGATTGAAATACTTTGAGGTATGTTAGGTTGTCAGATTTGAGATAACATTTCAGATTTTCTGTGGTTATATTTCTGCCACTTTTGGGCTAATTATATTACATTTTGTATTTATGACACCCTGTGTATATACAGGCATGACCATTATCTAAAGGTCTATAAATCAGA
This sequence comes from Protopterus annectens, assembly GCF_019279795.1. Classification (NCBI taxonomy): domain Eukaryota; kingdom Metazoa; phylum Chordata; order Ceratodontiformes; family Protopteridae; genus Protopterus; species Protopterus annectens. Next base: position 1,512,858,888 of record NC_056739.1, read on the forward strand.
TTTATAGTACCCTATTTTTGTGGCCAGTTATGTTTATTAACTGACCCAATTATTATTAGGGTTACAGCTATTATACTTATGTTGTCCAGTATTATATTTTTCATATATGCATTTAGATTTTTCCTGATGTAAAAAATTTTTTAAATTTTTTTCATACTTTATAGTCTGTGTTGGTTATATTGGTCATTGATGTTTTGATCGACCTGGTTTCTGATCTGCTTGATCCTTTTGAATATATATTTGACTGGGAATAGGATTTTTTCCTTACACAGCCTTCCAATACTATCTATTTACAGCATGGATCTGGATCAAATACTGGACAGGTTGTGTGCTGATAGGGAGGACATTGCCATATTTGGTTTGGATCATACCCCAAGCAACAACCTTAATCCAACTAATCTCAATACTGGTGGTGGCTGTGAATTGGCATTCCGCAACTTGGAAAAAGGCTTAAAGGGCCTGAGAGCCAACATTTGGCATTTGAGACTTTTCAAAGCTTATTCACATAAAAATTTGGCACCAAGAGGTCTCCGTATTAAGCTTCGCCCCCTAGTTGGCAGATCTGAACAGAGGCTGACAGATGAATGGGATGAGGCTTTAAGAAAGGGCTCCATGGTATTTGTAAAAATTTTAACATCTTATTATGAGAGAACAGTGGATTCATTTGTTTCCGAAGTTAAGGAACTTAGCATTGAATGCCAAAAATATCAGTCCAATTCCAACTACCGCCAGTGTATTGACAGGCTGTCCAAGGAACTTACAACCTATGATAAAATGGTGAAGGATAGAAAAATTAAGAAATTCACCAGGGATGTCACGGATTATGAGAAGGGTCAACCCTTCCAAATACAAAGGACAGTGAGATTCCAGGATACTGGATCAAGTATGATCAGGGGCAGGTCTAGAAAGAGACCAAGGTCAATCTTAAAACACAGAGACCAGAGTTATACCAGTACATCAGGGGAGGAATCATCGTACACTGACAGCGAGGGGGGAATGATGATTCATTCACCATTAAAAAAGAAAAGTCAACCTCAGTTCCCTTTAGGTATGGCAGGAAATCCAGAGGGGGGATGAAACATAAGAACAGAAATAAGCACCGATTCAATGCCAGGATTAGTCCAGCCATTATTGAACCAATAACCAAACCTTTTGAAAATGTTTTGAATCTGTCAGACCATGTACTCACTGAAGACCAACATAGTATTCTCAATAAAGGATTGGGTTTTGTCCCCAGCTTTTTTTCTGACCATTATTTAGTCTCCTTGGACGTTGTGGAATATTGCAGAAAACTTAATTTACGTATTTTTTTCTCTGATCAGGATAATTCCACTTCTCAAAGATCTACTGATTTTACCTTTAGGAAATCGACTTTTCAACCACCCATGAACAAACACGTGGGTATTTTTCAGCAAGCAGTACTTAAGGATTTACACTTTCCACATCTCGATACCAACATAGCTCCAGATAATATTACTTCTCAAGAAAAACAGGCACTTTCTGAGCTTAGATTGAATCATAAAATAGTCATACTCCAAGCGGACAAAGGGGGAGCAGTAGTAATTCAAAATACAGATTACTATGTACAAGAAGGCCTTAAACAACTTTCGGATTCCCATTGCTATATGCACATGGGGGTAGATCCTACCAACAGATTCAAACATGACATAGACCTGTTTCTCAATCAGGCACTGGAGGAAGGGATTATCATGCAAAAGACTGTTCAACATCTACAGGTCAGTGATCCAAGTAAACAGATTTTATACTTGTTGCCGAAAATCCACAAATCCATCACACACCCCCCAGGTAGGCCAATTGTGTCTGGCCATGGCTCACTAACTGAACCTTTATCGGCATTCTTAACGCAATATTTGAAACCACTTTTGACTTTGGTCAGAGCTCGGATACAAGACACAACTCAATTCCTTAACATTATTGCTGACACTCAATTGGATCCAGAGTGGCTTATGTGTACCTTAGATGTAAAATCCCTTTATACTAGCATACCACATTGGGCTGATCTCCAGGCTTTGGAATTCTGGCTTAACAAAGCTGAACTCTATCCACCGGGATTTAATACTTTATTAATATGTATGTCTGAGCATGTTCTCAACAAAAATGTTTTTTACTTCCAAGGTGATTGTTATTGGCAATTGAGAGGCACAGTTATGGGTGCCTCCTTTGCCCCAATATATGCCGACTTGTTCATGGCTTATTTGGAAGAGTGTCTTATTTACAATCCCTTACACAACATTTATTTAGTTGAGATGGATATTTGGAGGTGTTATCTTGATGATTGCTGGATGGTGTGGCGTGCGGATGTTGATTATCTGCTGGAATTTGTGGAACATTTGAATAACAACATATGGGGTATAGAATTTTCTATCACATACCATCGGTCTGTTATAGACTTTCTGGATGTTACCATATATCGTAACCATGATAACACTTTGAACACTAAGATTCATAGAAAATACCCTCAATTTAATTCGTTACTCCATGCTTCCAGCATACATCCGCACCACACCATCCGCAACATTCCCAAATCTCAGTATTTACGAATTAAACGTATTAACTCCTCTGATGTGGATTATGAGACGGCTAAACAGGATCTAAACACCAGGTTTTTGGACAGAGGTTATTCTAGTTTTGACATAGAATCAGCCAGGATCTGGACGGACCAACAAGAGAGACATTTATTGTTACAATATAAAGATAAGAAAGACCGTATTAAGGACCAGAACATCAGATTTATTACCACTTTCGGTAGAAATTACCAACTTGTGAGGAATACACTCAATAATAATTGGAACATTCTGTTAGCCAATGATCATCTACGCCACATATTGGGCAATCAATGCTCTATCTCCTATCGGAGAGGTAAAACCTTAGGCACATTATTTTCCCATTATAAACATCAGGAGAGTGGGGGTGCAAATTACAAGCAACTTACCATTACAGGGGATGAATTGTTGGGAACTTTCCCCTGCGGCCATTGCACCTCTTGTGGCCAAGTTAATAAGCTTAAACAATTTACCAGTGCTAACACTAGTAAGGTATATGATGCTCGAATTTTTGGTAATTGCTCATCCAGTTGGGTGATTTACTTGGCTACGTGCCATTGTAAAGCTTTCTATGTTGGCAAGACCTCACGTTCTTTGAGAATTAGGATAGGTGAACATTGGAGCGACATTCATAACCAGAAACCCACCAATGCTCTTTACCAACATTCAATTAAACACAAATCAGCCAAATTTATGTTCATGATTATTGATAAGATTCAGGGGAATAGACATAATCAACTTGGTTGGCAGAGTATTCTTAGCCACAAAGAAAAGTACTGGATTGTTCATCTTGGGGCTTTATTCCCACCAGGACTTAATGATCATTTATGAAACATACATTAAGCTGTTCGTGCCAGTCATATGTTTTTTTAGGTAGATTTGGCACGTACTTATGACTTATATCATCATTTTTACATTCATTACCACATTTTCATTTTATTTTATATTTTTTTGCTTTTTATTGGCTGGATTCATATGTTTGTATTCTATCTATAGGTATTGGCCGACCATATATAACCACATTGATTTACTCTACTATCTTGATACCCAATTTATATCTTATATATTTCTTGATTGAATGATTAAGTATTGGTTATTGTATTCCCATTTACATTAATTCTAGGGATCAATATGTATTATTCACATTTATTAGGTGGATAATATTGTATCGACCAGCATATCTTTTTGGATAGATATGTACTTTTTAACAATCTACACATCATTTACACAAGTGACAGACAGCTGGTTATGTAGAGCTAAAGTATTAGAATTTCATGTATAACAGAGTTTGAATCATGTGTTCTGTCTACAAATAGATATATTTTTTACAAAAACACATTCATCATGGAAGAGTTTTACACATGGTATTATTATACCAATTATGGGTCATGACTTTTATATATATGTTATTTATTAACATGTTTGCAGTCGTATACACTCAGACACCTATTAAGTATATGGAACATACCATTTTTCTATTGGCTAAATGAATCTATAAATGGTGGATTTTCACTGGTGCATTGCTTTTATCAACTATTGTTTCCTCACTGAAGAAGGCTTTTGCCGAAACTAGTTTGAGGACTTGGATGTATTTTGGTGTTTTTTAGCACCTTTGCACTTTTGCGATATGCAATAAAGCATTTGGAATTGTATTTGCTGGCCCTTTGTGTTTTCTTGTACGTGGATCGGGCCGGGCAAGCTGTACGTGTGAGGGGTGGTGTTTTGTGTTGCATGTGATACCTGCACAGTACTGTATTGTGTCACTCTAACTAGTGACGAGTTCTATTCCTGACCCCACCAAGTGTGTCAATGTGTGTGTGTCCCTGAGAGAGTGTGGTTGTGTTGACGCTGATACATGTTCATGCAGACAGGCACATGTACTGCACCTACCATATAGCTACCATATCACTGTTGCAGATGTCACTCACCATCACATATATGTTTGGAGGGCTCTTCAACATGTAACCTATGTGGTGCATCCAATAACTGCATAAACATGTGATAGCAATACATAGTCAGTCAGGGGTTTGATACCCTGTACTGGTAGGTGTGTGACACAAACATGCTTAAGTTTTACTCTCCCACCCCTCCCTGACTTATCTTTGCCTTGGTCTGCCTCTCTCACTCCCTCTCTGGTGGATGTGGAGACTTACACCTGCTTTGCTTAGGCAGCAACATGTGTATTGTAAGTGATGCTCATGATCAGTTGATGGCCTCTGCATGAATTGCAGCTCTTCCCTAGCTGATTGCATGTGGAGCAGCTGTGGTAACATTCCCATAGCCAATTGCATGGAAACACACTCCAATATCTAGGAACATCATGTTGGTGTTGGGCCTTTTCATTCACTGTGAGCAGAACCTATATCTGTTCTTTGGCAAACAGCATCACAGATGGATTAGGGATTTACCTCTAACAACATACACTGGAAACAGGCCAACACACAGGAGGGGGTGTGCCTGACCTGACTACAGACTGTAAGTGCTGCTATACTGCATTTGGAGTAATGTTGGTTTAACAGAGTTGTGTGGATATGGCTGTCCTACATGTACTAATACCTGTCATGTCAGTGCTATGCTTATGAAGAACCCCCCCCCCATCTGTAGGGTCATCTGTAGACTGGGCAGTGTGTGGTGGCTTATGCTTCTTGTGTTACCCACAGAGCATCTATCTGTGAACTGCAGAAGCATAGTGTGAGGATTTCAGTCAGTATTGGCCCTGTGTTTGTGCCTTCAGCCACAGCTCTGTCATCCTTTGTACATATGCCATGCAGTAAGAGGTGCATATATTCTGTACACCATATTTATTGACATCATATCTGCTAACAAGCCAGTGAAATATCAGACTGCTACACATGTTATGTATAGTAGGGGTTATATTTGAAGACATAACCTGGGCATTCTATGGTTGTGTGTAAAGTACTGAGGTCTGTGTACTTATGGTGATTATTGACAGTGCGTGTATTGTGAATATGTACCTTGGCCTGTGTACAGACTGGAGTAGATGTCATTGTTCTTGGTCCTGTTCTATCTGATGCTAAATGCTGCTCCACTGTATGTTACCCTATCGGCTTACATGTTTGTAGGGCCAAACACACACATTTCCCATACCACAGACAGGCATCGGACCACACTGTGTAGTGGCCCAGTATATGTAGGGTTAGTGTGTGAGTGGCAAATATGAGGATGGTGTTGATCAGATAGTGCATATACTGTAATATTATGCTAGCTTACCATATGTGGCTTTGTTCACATTGGTTGTGGTTATGCACTTTCACAAAGGTGTCTGTTACTCTTTGCTGTGACATGCCTGTAGAGCCTGCTATATGCAGGTACATGTGAATTCCCCCATAGGAAATGTAGGCCAGTATTGTGGCAGTCTGCTTGTAGCCTGCACAGTGCTTTGTTACATGCCTAGCAGCTAAGTGTACTTACCCAGTAAGATGTTATGTCCAGATACTTGCCAGATGTACTGCTGCTGGGCCACCATAACAGTCTTGTATGTCAGACAAAGTAGTGGGATGCTGTACAGATGTATGTCACTAACTAGTGGGTAGTATGTGGCCATGGCACCTTTGTACCAGTGGTTATTATGTGTCAGGACAGACCGGGGTGTGTGAATACATAACCTATGGGGACAAATGTATACCAGTATTTACATGATATACCCATCTACATGGCTGTTAACATCCACATTGTCAGGTTTGGTCCACATGTCTTGCACTAAGGAGTTCTGTGTATACCTCTGAACTGACCAGAGTGTGTCAGACTGTCCACATATATTGATCATATCTCTGCTGTAGTCCACATGAGCATTACTGTGCTAGCAGTGGTACTGTACTATGACGTCCTTAGGATGCCTGACAGTAGCCAATGGCACACATGTTAAAAGCAGATATGACCTCCCACACACAACATGTCTGTAAAGACAATCCTTATTAAAGTAGCAATAATCTACAAATATACCTGCAAAACATACCTGAACCTACCAACAACACATACCAACACCTGAAGGCACATATAAATAATTCCATCCCATTATTATGGACCAAGTACTAAGGTCAATTACATACATGTATAATTCACATACCTGTTCTGGGAATGCAGACTCTTATGGATGGTTTTCTTTTTTTATGTGCCTTATTTTCTGTCTCTCTCTCGCTCTCTCTTTCTCTCTCTCTCTCTCTCTCTCTCTCACGCACTCTGAGTCTCTCTCCAGTAAATGGCATGAGCTGCTTTGCATAGATTGCAGCATGGAATTTGTAGGTGATGCACATGATCAGGTGATGACCTCTGTGCCAGTCAGTGTCCTCCACTTGCTACCTGCATGCAGCATGCTGTGTAGTACTTCCAATTATCACTGTCATTGCAACCAACTACTATAAATCCCTCATCTTGTGGGCATGGTCCCTTTACCTTTCCTGTATGATGGACATCATTCCTGTGTGTGGGAAGCAGTGTTACAGACAGCAGATAGTAATACCTCTTACAGGGGAAAGTACACACTCAGTCCAACTACATATTTGTAGAATGTTCCAGAACTACAGACAGAGTGTGAGTAGTGTTGTATGCATTGTATAGCACTGGTGTTACAGAGTTTGTGTGTACATACTAGTTTAACTTGGAATGCAGTCAGTCTGCATAGCTCTCAACTGTGGGCCTATCCTCTTGATGGCCAGAGGTGTGCCTATTATGTTTGTCTGTCCATCACACAGGTCTTGTGTCAGATATATCACTGGCAGTGTGTGTGTGTGTGTGTGTGTGTGTGTGTGTGTGTGTGTGTGTGTGTGTGTGTGTGTGTGTGTGTTGAGTGCTATCAGTACATGGCTACATCCATTTCTGTTTCTAACTTCATATTCCTGACTAAGGGTATGTTGCAAACTATCCTGTAACACCAGTGACTTGCTTAGAGTATGACAACAGTTTTATCCATATGGGCCTGTGTTCCAGCCTCTGTTCTCACCTACATACTAGGCTTTGTACATATGACATGCTGTCAGGGGTTGTTATGTAGTGGGCTGTGAGTATGTCATGCTGCCATTCCTGCCATCAGCCCACTGCTGTTGTGTCCCCCACACATACTGTGGGGTTGGGTCCATATATGTGTGGGCTTCACCAACACAATACATGTGCACCCTTATGCACTCCAGAGGCCAGTGTATGTAACAGTGGTATATGGCCCTGTATTATTGAGTCTAGGGGGGATGCACCATAACTAACCTAGGCTGTTACAACATGTGGGGGTTTCAGGGGTAAGCTGCCTTAATGTATCTGTATGTACATTACCATATAATTCACCTTGGGTAAATGCAGGCCTACTGCCTCCTACCATATAGACTGTTCTGTTTGTCAGTGTGATTGTGATGGTGTCAGTTATGCCTTGTTATGTAACAGATACATCCCATTGTGTCAACTGAGGTCTTTACCCCCTAGGGATTGTGTACAGAGTGTAGATAGAGGCTGCTGGACTATGCATCTGCATTACTTACTTTTGATTGTTTGGTAACCTGTGGCCTAGTCTGCCTTTACTATTGTACTACTTGAAGGCCTCGGCCTGGATAACAACATATGTAAACCTTTCCAGACTACTGTATTAGTATAACTGCTTCACAGTTGCATTACTCTGTTTATATGGATGTTGGTGTCTAAACAGCTATATGACATGGCATATACAACTGTAATAGTACACAAATAAAGCTTTCCCATGTATGCAAACCTGTGTGTGGTGTTATATCCTTTGACCTCTCTGTGGGAATATGTTGCAGGCAATGATTGTCATTTTTTTGGGTGGCTCATACAGTGTACAGTTGGTAAGGTGGTAACTGTAGGCATAGTGGCTGTTCCGTATTGTGTGACCTTCTACATATGTATCTTCCTATACATATCTCTATGAGTGTATGTGTAGTTACACATATATTAATATATATATATATATATATATATATATATATATATATATATATATATATATATATACATGTATGTATATGTGTATCTGTATCTGCATATATGTGTCTGTGTATATGTATCCTAGAGATGTTGATTGCTTCCACCTTGTACATTCCCTATGGTAGCCAGACTATACTGCATGATATGTTACTGATACCAGCCTGACATCATACAGGTGGGATTGAGTACTGTTAACATCTTGCACCCATGCTGTGTCAGGTCCTGGTTATGGGATCTGCAATAGTTGGTAGTGTATTGCAGGGCAGATGTGTTTGTATTTGTACAAGACGTATATTCTTTGGGCCCCCTCCACCCCATTAATGGTGCATATGGACATATATGTTTTTGTTATGTTCCCATTTTTTTTCTAGAGATGTATGTCTGTGTATACCTATATAGATATATATATCTACTTACATATATATATTGCTGTATATATAGAGAGATATAGATGTAGACATAATTATCTATAGACGTATGCATATGTATGTATGTATGTTTATATATATAGATATATATATATATATATATATATATATATATATATATATATATATGTATACATATAGAGATATGTATACATATAGAGATATGTATATATCTATTTAGATATTAATATATGTACACACACACACACACACACACACACACACACACACACACACACACATACACACACACACACACACACACACACACACACACACACACATACATTTACATGCTTAAATGCATTTCCTGTACTGTTGAATGACTGTGCTGAATGATATTCATTCCAAAGACATGCATCTGGAGTGTTTCTCCCCGGGTATCTGCTGAAAACAGGCTCTGTGGAACCTAGTCGGACTTTCCCGGTCAACAAATGTTAAAAAAAAAAAAAAAAAAAAAAAATATATATGTTTGTGAAAACATCAGGGTTATGTATATTTGACATAGCTTAGTGGTAAATCATTTTGGCTATGGTGTGCAGGGTCCTGGGTTTGAGCCTTGCCGAGGCTGTTTATTTTGTTGCTGGGCCGAACAAGGGCCATTGGATACAGAGTACTTAAGGCACTTTTAAGCAGTTGTAAGTGGGTCTGCGCGGAGGTAAGCACTGCTAACTTCTGGTTACAGTTTCTTATACTCAGTTAGCTTCTAAATTGCTTAACCTGTGTAGGCATTGCTTACTCCTGCACAAACAGGCTTAAACCCACTTACTACTGCTTAAAAGTGCTTACTTCCACTTACCCCCACGCTAATTTCTTTAAGAGAAAAGAAAAAAGGGTTGATAGGAAAGTGGTGAAAAGGGGCACAAAGAGAGAAAGATAGTAGGGAAAATAGCTAGGGATGTACAGGAGGGTGTAGAGAAGGTCCATAGCTGCCCATTCCTTCTACAGCAGCAGCTGTGCATATACACTGACTTTGGAGGTAGATTTGGACACTCAAACCCCTGAGAAAGGTGTGAGGACAACATTAATATGTTGTGATGCCAATTAGACCAGATTACATGTGTCCAGTGGACATGTGTGCGAAATGGACAGCTATGTATGGGGCAATATATATATATATATATATATATATATATATATATATTTAGGAACAGATTGCCTTTTTTTTTTTTTTTCAGGTGAGAGTGGGATGTTGGGGAGGGATAGTAGGTATATTTGGGGCGGTAGATTGGGTAGGTTAACAGACAAGACAAACAAGACACATACAGGGGTGGTATATGGCACATGTGGGGGGTAAACACCTTGATGGGGAGGGGTGTTGGGAATTCGGAAGCCCATGAGCCCCCTAGTGTAAACAGTGGGACTGAGATCCCCACCCATGGTCAGCCACCACTGCACCTTCACGGCCCCGAAGGTGACTGTGCTGTGGGCTGAGTCAGAGAGCCAGGCCGACCCTCTAGTCATGACATGCAGCCCTCGAGCTGGTGTAGAAGATCTCCAAACTGCTGATCAAGTGCTCTCTACCCATCACAACTCCGAGCTAGCAATGGGTGACAGCTTCCCATCCGTGCCTGCTCCCAGGATGGGGCGAGCCCCATCCCCTGAGGCAGTTCCACCCAAAGGTGGTGCAGGACCAACAGACGAGAAGGTCCCAGATTGGGCCCCAGATGTACTGGTGCCCAGTGCCACGGCCAGCTGAGGTGGGACAGGATGGTCTGCTGGGACCCACATTCCCATACGTGCTATGGTGTTTATGGTGTATCAACATATGTGGGTTAGTAATAGTCAACACATTACAGGGTTAGGTATAACAGTATGCATAGATATTCCCATTGACCCAGACACCAGATACGGAACAGGTGCATAGCAAACAGAACACATGCATATATGGGACCACAGTGGTAATAACAACAGCATGCAGGTACATTGATGGCACCATGCCACCAATGTTGGAGTAATTCAACATAGCACATGCATGGAAACAGATTTAAATAATTATCAACCAATAGGACATATGTCCCAACAGAACAGTGAAGTCATCACATACCAGTTGAGGTGGGTATTTAGTTTATTGTTACAGATATGGTGGGGTGGAGAGAAAGATGTAAATTAATAACTAGTATATTCCTGTAGTTCGCATTACATTCCTAGTCAGTGCTGATATCTGTATCTTACAAGTATTACTAAACTACCCCATTGCCTTAGTTTGGACAGTGATATGGTTGTCATCATCTTTATACATGAACTGGTTTTACCTGCAGTATACACCTCTTACCTGGTATACCTGTGGAGGAAATGTTTGTTAACATTAACTGTTTCTACACATACTCCCAGATTCCAGGTTGATGTTGTGCACAGACCTGTCCATCTCTTTCTGCACAGACTCTGGTCATGTCTTGACCACATGCAGGTGAACCGGGACATAGCTAGACTATTGCCCTCTTCAACCTTTAGTGACTTGCAACACTTTTATACAGGATTTCCTACACTGTTATATTATGTAGCACAGTGTGGGTGACAGTGATCAGTGATACCTTATTATTCAGAACAACTGCAACACTCACAATTCCGTACAATACCAGAGTAAACAGTACCAGTACAGGATATCAAGCTTTTTATTTCTCGGCACAGTGTTCGTATCCAACGTACCTGTGGGAGCAATGTTTGTTAGCACTACCTGAATGTTGCCACACAAAGTACCAGATTACACATTAGTATTATGCACATACATCTCACTTTGTTATTGTACACACTCTGGTCACAGCTTGACAACATGGAACTGTAGATAGGACATACTTGGGTTATTACTCTCATAACAGTTTCGGGAGTTGCTCGAGTGACAGGTTTGTTCTCATAGATGTGTGACAATCAGTTGTATTCCCTGTTTGCTCCCTAAATATCTGGGATCATCTCACTGACTTCCCAAGGGGACAGGGTGACAGGCAGCAAATATGGGCCCATATACTGGACATTCTGTTCTTATCTGTACAGTTGTGGGGTATGATTCTGTATGCAGTCTACTTCCACTCCCAGGATTCAGACCATGGCTGTGTCTGCTAAAACTAAAACACTGTCCATCCATCACAGTTGTGTGTGCTATATAGATATTGCTGTATATCTCCTATCTGCTTTCTGTCTTATAATTATCCTGTGGATTTATATTCTGACCTTGTATTACAACACTCTTATACAGGATTTCCTAGACAGTTATATTTTGTAGGACAGTGTGGGCGACAGTGATGAGTAATATCTTATTATTCAGAGCAACTGCATCAGTCACAATGCCATATAATACCAAAGTAAACAGTACCAGTACAGGGTATCATTCTTTTATTTCTAGGCACAGTGTTCATATCTGACAGACCTGTGGGAGCAATGTTTGTTAGCACTACCTGAATGTTGATACACACAGTACCAAATTCCACATTACTATTATGCACATACATCTCACTCTGTTATTGTACACACTCTGGTCACAGCTTGACAACATGGGAGTGTAAATGGGACATATGTGGCTTATTACTCTCATAAGATTTTGGGGGGTTGCTAGTGTGCCAGCTTTGTTCTCATAGATATGTGTTAATCAGTTGTATTTCCTGTTTGCTACCTTTACGTCTGGGATCATCCCACTGATTTCCTAGGGGGACAGGATGACAGGCAGCAGATATAGGCCACTTTACTGGACATTATGGACATATCTGTACAGTTGTGGGGTATGATTCTGTATGCAGACTATTACTACTGCCAGGATTCAACCCATGGCTGTGTGTGCTAAAAATACAACAGTTCACATCTCAGTTGCGTGTGCTGTTTAGATTTTGTTGTTAGCCTTTTCATTGTTTTCTGTCTATGTGTCTCTCAGTTGTACTTAATGACCTCTGGGGATTACACCAGTCATATACAGACATTCCTACACATTTTATTTATGTTGCACAGTGTAGGTAACAGTGCTTAATACAACAGTACTATTAAGTTATTCCAAATCTACATTACCATATGATACCAGAGTATACACATGCAGTCCAGCAGTTAGACCTTTACTGTCAGGCTATTATGCTTTTATTTACGTACAAACTATGAGACTCCCTTCCATAGTCCTCGGTGTATGTTGTACTTGCCTTAAACAATACAGGTTTTATACAGGCAATTACCTTACTAATGCTTTTAGATTTATTTCCTATGACAGTACATGCAAGAGTATTTCTGACCTGTTTTATGTCAAAACCTCTCCAGGCAACAGCCATGGGCTTCCTGGATTGCGGCCCGCTCACTTGCCGCTGTGAAGGACATAAGATGAATATTTAGCGATAACTTTCCATAATATACATGCGCTGGCAATTATTACACACATAGTGGAATGATACTTACACACAGCTGGGACAGCCCCTGCCATCCTAGCCTCTTGGATCTACTGCTCCAAGAGGTCACCCTTATGCCACTTCAGGTTGGCATAGTGATGCTTGACCTGCTCACCAGTTCGGGTTATGCCAATGGCACTGGTGAGGTCATGGGCGAGATGATCCCAGGCTTCCACCCTATATTGGGGGACCTAGTACTGGCCCTACAGCAGTCTCTGCTCATGTTCTTTGACAAGGAGTCCTGTCATGACTCTGGACTCCTGGATGCCCTAGCACTGCACCCAGAAGTGCACTCCCTCTCCCCTTTCTGCCATGGTGCCAGCAAGGGGAAGCTACAACCAGTTCTGTGATGTATTCCCACCTGTTGGGTTTAAAAAGAGCTGAATTCCCGCACTTTGCCATGACTGGCCAGTTTTGAAAAGGTTAAGATATGGGCAAACCTGCTTACCTAATGTTGGCATTGTTTAAAGGGGATATACCACTGGGCACATTGAGTTAGCTGGCCTAAACATTGCTTACACCTCCTACACTGGCCTGTGCAATACTTAGCATTGCTTAAATTTGACTTTGCATTATATTTGCTTTTTGGCATTGATTTATTATTTATTACATCTTATATATGTCTGGTATCCCTGATTCATGTGTATGTACACTGTATGGGGTCCTTGTGTTTAGTAGGGGACTTCAACACTTTGCTACATTTACACCTTACATCTGGGCATACCTCAGTACTCCAGTTCACATATTTCTGTTATGTCGTGGGTTATAGAACAGTTGACTGTATACTGATTCCTTTCACATGTTCAGTTTGATTTTACTATAGTGAGGATTTATTTGGTGATATCTCATTCTTATGTACTGCAGTGATGGCTTGGTGGCTAACTACTGTGACTAAAGTGTATAGGGTCCTGGGTTCAAGACCTGCAAGTCTGTTTATTTTGTTGCTGGGCAGAACAAGGGCCATTAGAAAGGCTCATCCAGACTCTGCTACACTTTGCTGTGAAGGAAAGGTTAGTTTGCTTTTATTTTTTGTATTACTGTATTGCCTCTCTATATTTTGAATACTGTAGTTTGTTTCCTTTACCTTGTGTTTTGCTTGCATTCTGTTTTAACAGCATATTATAACTTCAAAAGAGACCACAGCTCTCTCTGTTCTGAGTCAGGCAGAATTTTTTCCCCACCCTCCCACCCATTTAAGTTGTCTTGTTAAAAATACCTCTGTCTTTCTAGTTGCCTGCCTCTTATGTTAATCTGACCATATATCTCATTTCTCTCTACTTTCACTGGCTTATGTGAGTAATCACAAAATCATCATTTTTGAAATCCCACCCCTTCAATTATTTAAATTTATTGGCCATCCTATAGTATTTCATAGTACCAAAATACAAAAGTGACCACCCCTTTCAATCCATCTTGCTGTTTTAAAAATAGTAACTCTCCACTAAACCTTAACTTTTTAAACAGGTAAAACTCAAGTTACCTACTTTCACATCTAACTTTTCTAGTGCACACTGCAGAGTGCATTCTTTTCAATCTTACCTTTAAGCATCCCTGTGACTAGCACTTTCTCTAATACCTGCTGGAAAGCACTAGGAAGCCTTAAACTCATACAAACACTGAACTCTCCTTGTTAACAAGGAGAAATTAATAGTAGGCACTAAACAGCCTATAATTGCAAAGTACCTTGCTAAGGAAACAGCTCCTATACTTTACAAAGAAAAAAAAAGCCCCAAACCAGGCATGTCCAAGGGTCAGCTTCTGGTGATTTCTCCTGTCCACCTGGTGAATCTGGGCATACTGGAGCAATGCAGCAATTGCCTCATGTACACAGACAACCCTCTCCTCCTACCACCCAACACTACAACCTGTGAGAGATGCACTTACATAGCCAAAATGGAAGCAAAGCTCTCTCCACCCAAGATTGTGCTAAACAGTCAAGAGGAGAAGGTTAACACCCACACTACACCTCAAGCAACACATAGCCCTTCTAAACCCTCACCAACACCCACAAATAGCAACACTAAATCCACATATGCAGAGGCCCTTAACTGTAACCTGCCCAAGCAACAAAGACCTCTGAAGCTGAAACACAAACACCAGTCACAACCAATGTGTCACATAGTTCGCAACACCAGTGTGCCACCCAGCAACAGCCCCTAAGGCAAGACAATGTACCTAACACTTTAGTCATAGGTGACTCTATAGTCCGGCACACTGATGTCCCTCTCACCAGGTTGAATAAGGAGAAAATTACAGTCAGCTGCCTGTCGGGTGCCAGGATCCACCACATAATGCATGCACTCAAGTCACTCCACAACAAGTACAAATATGACTCTGTCATTGTCCATGTTGGAGTGAATGACTTGAGACGTACCTCCCTGGACTACATGAAAAGAGACATGGAAGAGCTCTCGGATCATGTGGCCCAGGCAGGTATGACCCTAGCCCTGAGTAGCATCCTGCCTTGCCCAGAATGATACCACAATATAAGGATAAAATGATTGACTTCAACAATTGGCTAAGCTTATGGTGTCATTCAAAGGGGAATCAGTATCTGTCTGCCTGGGATGACATGATTGACAGACCACGATGCTTTGCCAGAGATGGTCTGCACCTGTCGCCCTGGGATTCAGGTTACTGGCTAAGGCTCTTGCCACCCTTATAGTGCCTTTTTTAGGCAAACTTCAAAGGACAAAACCACCACTGTAACAGGTACAAGCATGCAAAATCTGAAGGTAATGCTACTCAATACTAGAAGTCTAAACCTCAAAATGCACTCTCTCGAGGCACTCCTAAAATGGAGAACATCGATATCTGTGCAGTAACTGAGACCTGGTTCAAGGCTCCAGAGAGCACCCTGCAATACCAGGCTACAACTCTTACCACACTTTTGCCACCAAACCAGGACCGAAACACTAAAGGTGGAGGAGTGTCAATATTCACCAAGGATATTCACACCACCAGGCTAGTTAGCCAACACAATGTGTCTGAAATTCTCCAAGTGCAACTAACACTAGGTAAGACTGCAATCCAAATTGTAGCTTGCTACAGATCCCCACCATACCCCAAGATTCTCACTACACCTTTCTAAACATACTGGAAAATATTAAGATAGAACCAAACACCCTAATACTGGGTGATTTTAACTACCCTGCCATTAACTGGGAAAACTACTCATGTCCCAACACCTTTGCTTAGCGGTTCTTGGAATTCATAAATTCCAATGCCCTGGATCAACTAATCCATAGTCCCACCAGGGCTCCAATATCCTAGACCTGGTCATTACCAACATGGGAAATCAATGCTCCATACCTATGGTCACCCCTCGTTAGTCAGGTATGACCATAAGCTAATCACCCTTAACATCCACATCCCACCCCAGTAAAGAAACCACCATAAAAACTTCTCCAAAGCAAACTTCATGCTACTCCAGTCAGAAGTGACAAACTTCATGACACCCATGCAGGCAGGAACTGAAAGTTCAACTGCTGAATCCTACATTAAGGCACTGTACGAGCACATCCACTCATGCATGAATCGTGCCATCCCAAATAGAACCAAAATGCTCTCATCCAAAAAAGGAAGCCAATCTGGTGGTCCCCTGCCATAAACAAACTTTACAACAAAAGGAAGAAACTTTTGCAGAAAAGAGGAAAATCCCAGGATGCAAAAAACTCCGTTACTAGCCTCAGTAAGAAACTGAGATGCCTCATAAAATCCTCCAAAGCTAGTTACGAAAATAAAATTGACAAAGATTCCAAAGACAACCACAAAGCATTCTATAACTATGTCAAGAATCTAAATGGCAATGCTCAGATCTGCTCTGAGCTAAAACAGAATGACATTAAATATACTGATCCGAAGGATATTGCCAATATCCTGGCAGATCGATTCAGTGCCAACTTCACCCCCCTCTCACCCCCTAAATGACCCATCTCAATACCGGAAGATTGCCAAATTCCAGTAATAACGGCCACACAGGTACAAAACACACTCTCTAAAGCCAAGAATACAGCATCCATGGGACCAGATGACATCCTGGGCTGTGCACTACATGAACTACAATATGAACTGGCACCTCACCTAAGTGTCATGTTTAATCATAGCCTCACCTCAGGTTTTGTGCCCACTGAGTGGCCCAGAGCTACAGTTATCCCAATCCACAAGGGGGGATCCACCTTGGATCCCAGAAACTACTGTCCCATCAATCTGACAAGCCTTATCTGCAAGACCACGGAGCGTATTATCATGGAACTTATAAACAAAGACATTGGCAACCTTCAAACACTGGACCCCACCCAGTTTGGGTTTGTGAAGGGCCGATCTTGTCTCCTGAACCTGATTGACTTCTTTGAATCAGTCTCCAGAGCCATGGACAAGGGTAAGGTGGTCCACACAGCCTATCTAGACCTTGCTAAGGCCTTTGACACCATCCCCCACTCTGGAATCATAGATAAACTTACTAAGTTGGGCATTAATCCCTATGTCACCCAATGGGTTGCTAAATGGCTTACTGATAGAACCCACACTGTAAAAGTAGCCGACTCCAAATCCAGCTCCAGACAAGTGACAAGTGGAGTACCTCAGGGTTCAGTCCTGGGGCGCTCTTGTTTGGCATCTACGTCTCTGAAGTACAGGTCAACACTAAGGGACTCTGGCTAACAAAGTTTGCAGATGACTGCAAACTGGGAGCCATTATTGAATCCCAAATGATGTGGATACTCTACAAAGGGCCTTACAGAAACAGATGCTTGGTGCCAGTGCCATGGGCTCAAGCTCAATGCCAAGAAATGTATTGTTATCCCTTTGGGAAAAACATGTATCCATGAATTACCATATAGGTGGCAGTACACTAAACACAGAAAGTGTGATAAGAGACTTAGGGACACAGGTGGACAGTGGTCTCACCTTCGATAACCACATTGCCACACCAGTCAGGAAATCCTTCTATGTGGCACACCTCATCATGAAGGGCTTTTCCTCCAGAAAAAAGGAGGTCATTGTCCCACTGTACTCATCCCTCATTAGACCCATTATAGAATACAACGCCCCATTTGGTATGTACCTCTCAAGACATCTGCAACAGCTGGAAAGGCCTCAGAAATACCTCACTAAAAGAATCACAGGCCTAAAGCAGATGCCCTACGCTGGCCGCCTTAAAAAACTCCAGCTATACTCTGTTGCATATCGTCTACTCAGAGTCGATCTCTGCTTAACATACAAGGCCATGTCAAACCCAGAGCTGTTGGACATGCTACACTTAAAGAAATCCCAATCCCTCAGAGCTACATGCTCCAGGGATCTAAACCTTGTCATCACAATAAACAAAACATGCTGGAGGGATAGGTTCCTGACCCAGAGACTCCCCAGACTCTGGAATAGATTGCCCATACATGTCAAGCAGAGTGCCTCTTTGGACCTCTTCAAGAGGAACCTTGACAATTGGATGGGAGAAAGGAAATTCACCCCAGGGATCACGTCAGTCACCCTGCTAGACAGGGGTCCAGGAAAGTAAATAATGTGGGAAGAAATAGCCAGGGAATTGTTATGGCTAGGCTTGTATAGGCCCTTGGGCTGATAGCCTAGTACCAACCTATGAACCTATGAACCTATGAACCTATAAGATACAGAGTGATTAAGGCACTTTTAAGCAGTTTTAAGTGGGTTTGCGTGGGTTTGCATGAGGGTAAGCAATGCTAACCTCTGGTTAAATATGTTTACAGAGAGTTAACTTCAATATTACTTAACCTGTGTGTGCATTGCTTACCCCCATGCAAACGGGCTTAAACCTGCTTACTAGTGCTTACATATGCTTACTACTGCTTAATAGTGCTTATACTTGCTTACTAGTGCTTATTCCTGCTTACAACTGCACTGATTTAGACAGTAATGTCTAATGGTTCTTGGGAAGGTGGGGGATTTGGAAGCTGTATGGATTTATCATTCATTACACATTTTACCTTCCATTTGTATCCATGATTCCTGTGTACATATACTTTATGGGGCACATGTGATTATCTGTGGACTTTACAACATTATGACACTGACACCTCACATCTGCATTTAATGCAATACTCCAGTTCACAAATATATGTTATTTAGTAGGTCATGAAACTAAAATATTGGTCATAACGTGATTTGACATGGAAAATGGAATGCGCTGCAGTGGGACTGGAACCAGGAATGCTTGCTTGTAAGGTGAATGCTCTGCCCACTACACTATTGCTATACTGCTTTACTTACATATATCTTCATTGGTATCTTCTTCAGCCATTTAAGCTGCATTAACCATAGCTAAGCGATGGGAAAACCCGCACATCTACGGTTAGCTTTAATCGGATTCATAAAAAAAAAAAAAATGGTATGTTTATTTTCTTTGTATTTATTATTGCTGTTGGACACATGGGGGATGATGCTGGGGGTATGCGGACACCTATGAGCAGTCTCACTCATTCTTTTGGCCTTTCTGCTGTTCTTCATTGCGGGGCCATGTATATTCTGAAAGCTCTGCTCTCAGACACGCCCCCTGCACTCCTACATGCTCTGTGTAGGATTTGGAGCTCAGGCAGCGCGTCTTCATTAATATGAGTGGCGCGCTGCCATCCTGCTCCTAAATGGCCAGTTCCATGCAGGACTAAGCTAAACCTGCATGGAAGATTAGTAAATCCAGGGGATCGTCTTTTCTTTAGAGGTTGTGTAAACTTTGTTATATTATACACCCACTATTCCCTGGAAATTGTATTCCCAGGCTTCTGAAAATAGTCAATGTAACCCCATCAGACCTTCCTAATAAACAAAAGCAAATTAATAAATATTCTGTTCATGTAATAGGAGGATCATGGGGATAAACCTTCCTGCTGACAATAAATTAGTTAATTGAGTAAAAAAATATAGCTATTTATTCATTTTAGCTTTACCTACTCATTCACCAGTAGGCTGCTGGAAAGAATACTTTGCCACCTTGCACACATTTGTCCACAAAGGCTACAGTTGTCTTTAGACTTTTCATTACTTCATTTATACTAATAAAGCAGAACTATAAGGAAAAACAAGACTTCTCTTTTCATGTAGACATAGTATTCTTGTCATCACTCTCATATATATGCATGTGAAACCAGAATATCCTCCCGCTTTTCCTCTGCTTTTCTCAGGGAGCAAGAAGTGGCAATATGCTGTCTGTGTGTCTTTGTTGATTAAGAGATATTACTCCAAGTATGTCTGAGAGGAATGAAAGCACTAAATCCTGAATAGGGCCTCTGGCTTTTATTGCTCATTTTGCTTTTCTTCATACTCAGTGAATTTATCTGAAGAAATTTTGGTCCCCTCAGAGGTTGATGGTGTTTTGCATGTCGCTTTCAGGTTGTTGATTTCTTCAAAGAGAATCATGCATATATTTTGACCACTTGGTGTGCTTTCAGTCCACGTTATAGAAAATACTGACATGTTGTGCTGCATCTATATGCAATTTACATTCCTAGTTTCTTTCTTTTTTATAACATGATAGACTCCTTACCGAATTATGAATAAAAAGCTATCATTTTTTACTCAATTAACTAATTTATTGTCAGCAGGAAGGTCTATCTCCATGATCCTCCTATTACAGGAACAGAATATTTATTAATTTGCTTTTGATTTTTTAATATACTTTATTTCATTCACATTTTTCTAACTGCAAATATGTTTGCTTTTCACTCGTACTAAATTATTATCCTTCCTATTTAAACAAAATGCCCTGGGAGCCATATTGGAATGAATGAGGTGGTGTACAGCAGAATACATCTGTAAACCATTTCCTTTTAGAAGATGGCATAACTATGGCTGTGAGTCAGTTCTCGCTGTGTCAGCTTCCAGCTCCCCCTCTGCCCATTTTCCTATTTTGAAAAGGAGAAATCCATTTGTTGTGAAATCAAGAGAATGTGTATGTCCCTCTTCTAGGAGTGCAATTCTGTTTCTTCAACCTATGCCAGCTTACAGTATCTCATAGAGATCAAACATGATAGACTCCTTACCCAATTATGAACCCCTCCTGAAATGGTAGGAATGATATTTAAAGCTGCATAAGTCCTCTTTTCCTCGTAATCCATTCTGCAATCTAAATCCATTCCTGATGATAGGATCCATCACTTGAGCATTAGTATAAGAAACACTACCTTCCATGATATATGAGGGCCAATAGCATGCCTATTTTTTTTTCATTGTATGCTTTTTCAGATAAGTTGCAAATCCTATTTAGCCAACAATAGT
Source organism: Protopterus annectens (assembly GCF_019279795.1). Taxonomy (NCBI): domain Eukaryota; kingdom Metazoa; phylum Chordata; order Ceratodontiformes; family Protopteridae; genus Protopterus; species Protopterus annectens. Next base: position 1,512,880,428 of record NC_056739.1, read on the forward strand.
TTCCTGTCAATTTATTTTTATCAAGCTTAAATCTGCTGAAAAAACAGTGGCAGGGTGATGCCTGAAGATTATGGCTTCTGTGTCTGTTTTACTATTTGTGGAGTCTATATATTCTTCACACTTCAGTAAGATTTACTCTGGCTCATTCTCCCCTCCCAAAAAAATATTGTCTCTGTACTCCAAACTGGTCAACATATGTTATTTTCATCTGGTCTACTACAACTGCATATGTGCTATTTGCTCATGATACCTTTGTTCACAGCCACTTGCTTGAAAAGGCAAGTGCTCTAACTCCCACTAATTGAAACTCCCATAACTACTTAACCTTCCCAGCACCCTATCCTACAAAATTGTATACCCCTACCACAACCCAGACTCTAACCCTAAAATCATCTTCCCACTTTATAACCCTAAAACTCCCTTCTCTGTTTCTAAACTCCCTTCCCACTTCCTAAACATAAAATCCCATACCTGTTCCTTAAAGCTACGACCCCATTCTTATTGCCTAACCCTAAAACACCCTTCCAACACCTTAAACCTACAATTCCCCCTACCACTCCCTAAACCTAAAACCACCTTCCTGACCATTTCCCAAATCTACAGTCCCACCCCTCCCACTCTCTCACCATGGCTATTGCACTTACCTCACTCAAACTGGAATAATATGTTTGGGTGTGATGTAGTAGCTTCATGCCTGGACTCATATTCAAGTTCAAACATGAGGTGGGCAGCAGCCTACGTGAGTTAGAGGATGCGCAAGTCTTTGGATTCAAGACAGTAGCCATTGAGTGCTTGGTTCATAGGTTCATAGGTTCATAGGTTCATACTAGGCTATCTGCCCTAGGGCATTTATAAGCCTAGCCCATAGATATGTGGCATTATTTTGCTGTGCCTCTGTCAAGTGACATATATCTGCGATCTCCCATCCATTGGTCAAGATTCCTCTTGAACAAGGCCACTGCCTCACATGTTTTTGTTCCACAGTATAGGGAGTCTCTGGGTGATGAATCTGTCCCTCCAGCACGTCCTATTAATAACTTAAGTCTCCCGCCCTTGTGGTTCTGAGGGATCTAGATTTCTTGAGGTGAAGCATATTCATCAAATCTGGGTTTGACATGGCCTTATATGTCAGGCACAGGTCACCTCTGAGCAAGCGGTATGAGACTGAATAGAGCTGGAGTTCTTTCAGTCGGGCAGCATAAGACATATTTTTGAGACCCTTTATCCTCTTGGTGAGGAACTTTTGGGGCCTTTCCAGCTGCTGCAGGTGTCGGGTCAGATACATTCGAATGGGGCATTGTACTCAATCATAGGTCTAATGAGTGATGAGTACAGGGGACGATGACCTCCCTTGATCTAGATGTGAATCCCTTCATGATCAGGTGGGCAATGTAGAAGGTTTTCTGACTACTTTAGCAACATGAGTGTCAAGCGAAGGCTAGTGTCAACCTGGGTCCCCAGGTCCCTGATGACTTCTTCTGCGCTCAGTGGATTGCCACCTATATGGTAGCTAGGGGTAACCTTGTTTTTGTATGACTATGCATTTCTTGGCGTTTAACTTTAGGCCATGGCTCTGGCACCAGTTATCCATTTCTGTGAGGCCCTTCTGAAGGATATCTGTGTCAGAAGTGCCAGTTTGCAGTCATCTGCAAACTTTGTCCATAACCCTCCTATGTTTGCTTGTAAAGTAGATGCCGAACAAGAGTGGACCCAGGACTGAGCCCTGTGGTACACCACTTGTGACAGGCTTTGAGTCTGACATGGCTCCAGCAACTTTGACCTTGTGGGTTCTGTCACTTAGCCAGTTTGCAACCCATCTTGTGATGTATGGGTTTACATTCAAGCTGATGAGTTTTTCGATGATACCTGAGTGGGGTATTGTGTCGAAGGCCTTTGCCAGGTTGAGGTAGGCTGTATGGACTGTCTTTCCCTCATCAATGGCCTTGGTGACTGTTTAAAAGTCAACCAAGTTTAAAAGGCATGATCTGCCTTTGACAAAGCCAAACTGGGTTGGATCCAAAGTCTGCAAGTTCCCTATGTCTGAGTTCCATTATGATCCGCTCCATGGCTTTGCAGATAAGGCTTGTCAAGCTAATGGGACAGTAATTTGGTGGAGGCACCACCCTTGTGAAGTGGGACCACAGTGGATCCTGAGGTGATGCTAAGATTAAACAGCTGTCCTAACTGTGGGTTTAATTCCTCATTGAGTTCGTGGAGCACAGTCCCATGGATGCTGTGTTTTTGCCTTGGGAGAGCAGTTCTCACCTAGATGTTTGGGGATACAATCCTCTGGTATAGATATCTCTCCTTTTTTGCACTGAACCTGTCAGCCAGTATGTTGGCAATGTGTGTGTTCAGTAATCTCTTCATCATTTTTGGACTAATTGAGGGCATATCTGGGAGTTTCCTCCTAGGTTTCTAACATAGCTAAAGAAGGCTTTATGATTGTCTTTGTGTCCTTGGCGATTTTTCTCTCAAAATTAGCCTTGGATGAAGAGCTCTTAGTTTTTTTATAATGATCAAAGGTGTCTTACCTTTCAAGATTTTGTTCTATCTTGTAGTAGCTTCCTCCTTTTGTTGTAGAGCTTGTTTATGGCTGGGGTCCACCAGACTAAGAGTCTTAGTTTTGTTTGGGATTGCCTGATCCATGCAGTCCTGTAGGTGCTGGTAGGCATTTGTAGATTCAGCGGTTTGAGTAATGTTTACCACTAGGGGCCTTAAAGGGTTTTAGAAGTGTGAAGGCTTTTGAGGTTTTTCACTGTGGTCTTTTTTATTTCAGGTTGGGCGGGATGAGGACCTCCAGCGAGATTAGTTTATGATCTGATCTCACCAGTGAGGGTATACTTCGGTGTTGAACATTGTGAACCGTGTTTGTGATGATGAGATCAAGTATGTTTTCTCTCTCTGTGGGATGGTGACTAGTGTTTTTCATGGCATGAGAGTTTATGAATTCCAGGAACCTTTGGGCTAGAGAGTTTGGGCTTGAGTAGTGTTCCCAGTCTATATTAGGGTGTCACTTAGTATGATGGTGTTTGGAGATACATTTATCCCCTCAGTGTTTTCAGGAAGGCCATGTGAGGGTTCCTGAGTTTGAGAGGGTGGCCTGTAACATGCTACAATTTTCAGAGCAGTCTTGCCTATGGCTTGCACCTGGATGGTCTCCGATGGGTGTGGGTGTCCTTTATGAATATGGGGCGGGGTGAAACCTGATAGTGCTGGGGTGCTCTCAGGAGCCTTGAACCAGGTTTCTGTCACAGCACAGATTCTCCATACTGAGCATCTTGAGATGAGACTTAGGGTGGTAGGTTAGAATTTGAGCCTTGCCTAAAAAGGCAGCCAATATCCGAGCGTGGCTTGTCCAGTCATCCCAGGCAGAAATTGTTAAAGCTGATCATCTTATCACTGTATTGTGGCATCATTCTAGGTGAAGGTAGGATACTGCTCAAGGTCAATCAGAGAGTTCCTCAATGTCTCTTTTCATGTAGTCAGGTCGTTGACACAGCGTGGACAATGACTGACCTGCTGTTGAGAGACCTGAGTGCTTGTGTTATGTGGCAGATTCTACAGGCAGCTTACTGTGACCTTCTCCTTACTCAGTCAGTGTGTCTGGCATTGTGTTTGGCCTTAAGGGCTGTGACTGTTTGACACTCTGACTATGTGGTCTATGTGCTGCATGTGTTTGGTTGTTTGGTGTCCTTTGGGCCTCTGCTGTTTTGGTTTTTGATCAGAGGTATATCTTTGTGTGATTATGTGTATGATTTGAAGTAGTGTGTGTGTGTGTTGAGAGTTGCATCTCTGTATTTGTGTAGCAACTGATCCCTCGACATGCTAGAAGTAATAGATAAAAAAACTTACAAAAGACTCAGAGGGATGTAGGCTGGTGGGGTACTATCTCTAATAAAAGTGCTTTATCAAGGTGCAAGTATTGTAGATGAACTTTTAGTTATAGGTTAGATCAGTAATACAGTTTGAGGAAATAGTTTAACCTTGTTTAAACCTCCGCTGCTCTTGTGCAACAGTTAGCAGTCGAGCATTTATAGAACACCCATTTTAATTCCCCACCTTTGTGACCCAAGTCACTGCTGAAAAGAGTTTCCAAAGATGTAATTCATTTACTCTTTTAAACAAAAATATAAAACTAAGCTATAGCATGACTTTAACTTTCTTTCTGAAAATAAAATAAATAATGATAGTCATTCAGCAGCAGGACATTTGACAATCTGAGAACATGCAGACGTTCCTTACAGTAGGGCTAACATTTTGGAGCGTTTTCATTTTATGAAACAGAGATTTTAACATTAAAACAGACAGGCATATATTTATTGTTTTACACAACATCTGTTTTCAATGGTAACCGACTTACTTCAAGCTTTTTACCAATAAAATGGAGTAGCATTCAACAGGAGCCTATCTATAACAGAGAAATTAGAAAGATTGAAAAGTCTGAATCTGGCTGCTTTTGCATGCTGCTCACATAAGTCAGTGGCCTAATCACAATCAGGCTAAGATGATAAAACAATATAACTTAATCATTGGTTTTAAAGCATGCAGATGCCAAAGCTCGGTTTTGCATTTTAAAGAGTCATTAGTGTTACAAAAATTCAGTCTGCATAGCTACTTATTCATATATTCAAGTTTTCAGAGTACCAAACAGATTAATTTTGTTTTCTATCATTTTTGAAACTGTTTCTAAGTACTTAAGGAGGACACTTGGACAATCCTTGTGAAGAATCAGGTTAGCAATGCACTAATTAGACCAAATTGATTTTCTCTGAAAACACTTCTCTGTAAATTGCATTACAGTGTAACCTGACCATTTCTCTTGTGGGTAATCCTAAAATACAAATTTTTCCAAAATGTTCATGATCTCAAACTGGTAGCTGACTTTTCTAGAAAACATAACTACTGTTTCCCTTCTCATCATTCAATGAGACGGTCATGGATCCTGGAGTGCTTAGCTAAGTCTTTGATGGCCATCATACTATTGAGTTAGGCGGGTATTTAATTTTTGCCTCAGGTGCTTTGAAATATATGGCATTAATTGAAGTATGAGTTATTTAATGTTAGTAGTGCTATACTGCATTCTGGGAAAATAATTACATATGGTTCATATGTTCTTTAAGTGCCTTTTTCCACTTAATGTAGTTTAAAATTCTGTAATGCAGCATGTCCGAAATAATTAACGTAGCTTCCTAGTAAAATAAAAATAAATAAACAGGACACACTAATACTTGACATCATTATCAGATACTTTTTTTTAACTCAGCCTTGTTGTTAGGCCATATAACAAGCTGATATAATAACATAATGCATGCTTTACTATCAAATAGAGGCAGTCAGTTGCACTGAATCATTTAGATAAGAAAACTTTTCTCAAAATCCATTCTTCCACTTTTATACTTATTTTTATTTGCAATACTAAAGTGATGCCTAAACAATAAGAAATTCTACCATTGTCTCTGATCACAGTTTCATAGGCTCTTCCACTCTTTCATTGACAAAATGTGTCACACTAAGTCCCATTTGAACTGGGCCCCTTCCAGCCTCTATGCATGCTCCCCTTCAGCATGAAAGCCCTTCTTCTTCAAATCCACTCCTCCCACTCACATACTGACAAATGCAGTGTATGGTCATCATATAACTCCCACTCACATAGTGACAAACATGGTGTATGGTCATTATATAATCTATCCAAGTCTCCTTTTACAGCCCAGCCCACCATCATACAGTTCAACTCAGCTGTCAGGTAACATGCTGTGGACATGCTTTGTAACAACCAAGTCCTACTTTACATGCACATTTATCATGAATAGACAGAGTTCTCCAGAAGCAAATATAAAGCTTGCAAGACCAATGCGAATATGGCATGATTACCACATAAATCTTTGTCTTGGGATATGCACCAGCATCTAGCAGATAAATCCATACCTCTCAACTATCCAGATTTTTGTAGAATGCCCAGAGCTTTGCATCATATTTTTTGTCTGTTCCTTATAAGGTTTTCTGTAAATTGCTGAGGACTGAAGTTGCTAAATAATGACAATCATTTGAGTTTCAGACATCATATTCTTCAAAAAATGCATGCTAGCCAAATCCTGTTGCTCTAGCAACATTCAAACTTTACAACACCAATATTTAAAATCTGTCCCTAATTTTGGGATTTTTTTATCCCCATAATTTTAGGCTTTGTCCAGATTTCTTGTGCTAACAGATTGAGAAATGTGGATATTACACTCTTCTCTCCAGTCCACTGCATTGCGTACCATAATAATGATTGTAGTGAACACATACTTTTTCTTTTTTCCTCATTCATAATACACCTAATCAGTTTATGATTTTGCTGGTGTATGTCAGTCGATCAATGGCACTTTCAGTGACTGATGAACGACTAAGGAACTTTCACTGACAGTGGAGTTCTCATTTTGCTCCACTGATATTTGACTTTGGAGTATGTATATTAAAGTTTGTGAGCATGAGGGTTGTCCTCCACATAATGGGTGAGGTTGGCTTGCCCCCCGCAAAAAATATATATCCCTAAGATTCACTGAAAGTTGTTTCAGCCCTTGTTTTCAACTGATCAGCACTTGACGATAGAATTGTCGATGGTTTGATATGATTGCATTTTTGCTTGCTTCTTTTTAGCTAAGTGTTCAGCTTTGGAATGCTTTTCATTATTCTTTTACCCTTTCCCCCCTTTTTAAACTGTTCAAAGTTCTGCTGGAAATGTTCACCTTCATCTAAGGCACAAGAATAGTTATGACACCATATTGATATTACTTCCAGTCCATAGGATGATACCTCAAAAAGTATTGTGAACAAAAACAGATGATGTATTCGGTATTCAAGCACCCACTGTGTGTATCCTTTTTCTAAGATGTACCCCACCAATTTGCCATCCCCTGCTCTCTGTCATCTCCACATCCATCTCTTCATTTAGGTCCAAGTTCATATACCTTATTACCTATGTCAGTCTCCCATGAGGAAAGGCAATGAAAACTTTTATGAGGTTCAGATGTTATACATTTTCTGGGCTCTCTGTATTCCTGTGTAATGATCCAATCCAAGAATATGATTATGTTGGATTGATCTTTTTTAACCATGCTTCTGTACATTTGTAAGAGAAGATGCATTCTGGAAATCTCTGTTACTGTCCAGCACTATGCCTCCATGCCCATCCCTGGCCTATCGAATCTGTAATTGCCACAGAACTTCTTCGTCCCACAACTTTTGGGGGAGAGAAGAGAGATAGCAATTATCATTAACATCATCTGTTCATCACTCCCAGACCAGTTTACTAGAAAGCACGACAATTTCTATAGTGGCTTATCAAACAACACTTTCAACTCTTTTGAACTTAGGGATTTAGGCCGTCGTGCAATTCTGCATCTTATCTCACTATACCATTTGATTTCCTTCTGTAATTCCTGCCTGGTCAGACTCTCATTTGAATGACTTTGCCAGCGTCATACCTTCCCTAGTAAGCTACCTGCTTGTTCAACATATTCATCCAGAGTAATGATGTTGGGTATATTTCCTCATCTTGAACTTGCAAGTGTTGTGACTAGATAAGAAAAATTATTTACTTAGAGTCATGGCTGTAAGGTGCTGTAAATGGAGTATGAACAAACTGCAGATGTCCAGTGACTGTTTCAAGAAGCCATGTGTAGCAGCAGCTGAATCTAAGAAGAATATGAAAGGTGATGAGGTTAGGGTGGAGTTCCATACAGTCATGAATAAAAATGTAATTTTACTACTTTTAATGAGGGGAAAATGAACCCTAAGTGGTGCATTGATGACAGATTTTTCCAAGAGATTTCATGACTTCTGAGAACTTTCTGAGAATTCTAGTGCAAAATCTCTCAGTACGGGTTAATTATTGTGACTCAAGCTACAAAAGTAAGTGTCTCTGTAGTATTGTGAAGCCTTGTGCTGAGTTAATTGTTAATGTGACGTCATTAAGCAGTTATAAATTGTGTAGTGATATACAAAACAAATGTGAAGCTCTCACCCTCATGCTCTTTACAAAACACCAGCTTCCTGGTGACATAAAACACTGTACTTCTGGATCAGTTCCAAATGTAGCTGAAAACCTATGTCAAATTGTATAACTGTATCAAAGTCTGGATCTCAAGACCCATGTACAATTATTACTGTTTTCTTTCATTAAATGTGAACCACAGCACATAATGAGATAAGGAGGTGGCTAAAATGATGTTGGAAAGATGCTGTATGATAACACACATTCAAATATTGACCTAACAGTTTAGCATGTAACTTTATTTGAAAAATAATAAGGAATGCAGAGGAAGCAAAAAAGAAAGGCAGATGACACTGATCTTATCCAAGTCATACAGATGTAGTTTTAGTATGTGTGAGGAGGACATAACATTTCAAGAAGAAATCTTTTTTCAAATGTTGAATGAATTGCAAGTAGAGTATGCTAAGAAATATACTGAATCAGAAATCAGACAAAATAGTCAAACATTCAAATGTATGGTATATTCAATGTTGTGTTAGGCTGGACAATCAGAAACACCCTATCTTACAAATAAACATAGCTAAATAATAAGGTACCTGATAGAACGAAGTAAACTGTAGTGTACTCAAAGGAAAAAAAGGGGAAAAGCAATAAATACCTTCAAGGAAAACTTATCTATTAAAACTCCTTTGATGCCAAACAAATAGTCGTTAGTTTTATGAAGTTTCTTCTATGACGTACTTGCCAGAAAATTATTTTTCCTATTGTGATAGATGTTCTTCACCACACTGAGTTTTTGTTTTTGGAAGAAAGTCCTCCTTCATCTGCCACTCCTCCTAATCAGATTGTTACATGATTTGCATTTTAACTCTTACAGACACTGGGCTGTATATGCAGTAGTTACGACTGAGCCTCCATAAACAACTTCCTGTTCTCTGTGCAATACTGTGGGGCTATCTAATATCACCCTTCAGCTGTATCTAACTATCTGGATCAACTCATGCAGATTATCATCTGTCTGTTTGAGTGACATTTACTTAATTTTAAACAATTTTCCTTGAGAAGAGGCAAATCGATGTTGGTGCTCCATGGTACTGACAACTGGAGGTGAGTCATATGTTTTGGGAATTTCTCAAGGCATATTCTTCTAGTAATTCTGAGCTTTTCAACAACTATTTCTTTTCTCTACACCGGGCAGCAAAAACACGTTTTTGATTCCGCCAGCCAAAAAAAAAAAAATAAATTAACCTTGTTAATGTTTTGTTTATTTTCCCTGCAATTCTGTTGTTTCCTCACATGATGGTGCACTCTTAGAGTATGTTGTAAGCCTCCCTCCCCTCTATGAAGATGGAAGAAAGGAAAGTGGAAGAAGACAGTGACAGTATCGATGTTCAATAAGGAGTGGACAACGATATTTTTTTTCACTGAACACCGCATCTGCTGTTGTTGCCTGATATGCAAGAAACTGTGTGTGTTTTTAAAAGTGAGTATAATATTGTCACTTTGCCACACAGCAAGCTAGCCAATTGCTCAAAAGCAAGAACAAACGGGAAAACTGCTGCTTGAAGTTGGCAGCTAATTAATTTGAAGGCTTTTTTCAGTTTTTCACAAAAATGCCCAAGAGTCAAGTACCAGTACCAAGGCCAGTTTTATGCTTAATCTTTAAAAAAAAAACCACAAAACCACTGTCACTGTTTAAGTTTTTAAAAAGATGAATGTAGAGTATTTTGAGCTTTTGTGCAAAAGACCAAAAGACAGAAAATCAGTTTATCAGAAGCGGACAGTGACTATGCCGTGTGGAACTAATACTAAAAGATTCACCAGCAGATTAAACAAAAAAGTAAAAAACTCATATTCTTTTTTTATTTTTATTAGACAGCAATGATGAAAAAAACAATCAGCTCCTCACTTTTCAGCTCGCCATCATTTCCGAGAATCAATCTTTGACTTTGAAATCTTTGAGGGAGGAGTTCTCTGATGACTGTTGAGGGACAAACACACGGGAGCGGAGGTGTCTGAACGAATCAATGGTGCACTTAAACTCACATAAGCCACCAGTAATACCACACTCTAATTGGAGAGGAAAGCGCGTTCTGGGAAAAACGCTGAGAAAAAGAATGAATAGAAGATAAAGAGAAGAGAATAACCCTGACCAGGATGTAATTTTCCTCCACTGCATCATCCTAATCGAATCTACAGCTGAATCATGTTGTGAGCTGAATCATGTTGTGAATCAACTTCATACCCATCAACAAGCCACGCACGTTCATCAGCGACGGGACTGAAGTTGGTTCCTTATCACTGGAGGGAAACTGATGGGGATCATGGACCTGCTTTAGTGTTTGCTGTCCCAGTTCGGGCAGTGGGGGGCTGTTTGCTCAAGGAGCGGGAGTCTCAAAGAGAGAGTTGGTTGTTTTGAATTTCAGACCTGAGCTGAGCAACAAGAGCTGGATGTGTGACTTTCGCTGCTACGGACGTTTTTTTCTTTGAATGAAATGATGTCAAAACTGCAGGGGAAGGGGAAGGAGGTGACATATGACATGTACACAAAACGTGAAAGCCCAAGCTGACTTGACTTTATTCTCCAGGCAGATTTTGAACAAGTCATTCACATTTTTCTAGACTAAGCCAGCTGAAAAGAGCCGCGGAGCAAAAAGTAAAAGAAATACAGTGAGTCACTGGATGCACTGCGGAAGAATTCGGGGTTTTGGTTTTCGTTTACAAATTGAAAAAAAACAAGTCATTCAATTGGTGGCCTTCCTCCTCAAGGAAGACCACAGCTCCAGAGAAGCTCTTCGCTGACTCCGATCATTGACCTTCCTTCTCCCCCTGCCTTAAAGAAAATCAGCTCTCTGAAGTTCAATGCTCTGATGCCGCACTCTCAATGATGCAAAGGCTCCAAAATGATGTTGGCAAGATGTGATGTTGGCTTTTCTTCTCTACCTACCTTCGTGTGAACAGACCCTCAGCAATCAGCCACATCAACAACAGCCAAGATCCCAAGTTATCAGACCTCCATCCTCAGATCCATCCTGGAGAATATCCAACAAACTAATGCACTGGCTGAAAAGGAGACCAACAACACTGCTCCCATTAAAATGTGTCTCTGTGTCTACATACGTTGTTTAAAATAAAAAATAACACAGTGCATCAAATATAATATCTTAACTGACTGACTTGCAACTGTTTCGTCCCTACACTGGCACTGGTCTGACTTTTGGACTTTGGCACAAAACAAATAAAATAAACAACACAACAACATCTGCATCTCCTCTACATTGAAAAAAAAAAAAATGGTGATATCCTGAAGATGAAGGATAAACTTTCAGTCAGTTAAAAAAAAATAAAAATTTTATTTGATTTTCAGTTTATTTGACATTTTTCAGTCAGAAGAGATTTTGTTGTGCTTTTTTTCATTTTTTTCATTTTTTAAAGCATTCATTGGAAATTAAAGCATATGTTGTATTTTTTTCCCAGATGTGTTTTTTTCCATTGAAATGATTCTGTCTATCCTGTTCCCCTGTCCGCCCAATGTTAGAAATCAAATGTTAGAACTCAATGTGGCCCACAAATCAAAAAGTTTGCCCACCCCTGCTCTACACACTATTTGTTACTGATGGTTTTCTTAATTGTGTTCTTAACAGAGCTCTACAAGCATTTATCTCTTAATCTTTCTCAACAAAGAAATACAGATCTAAACATATTTGAAATGAAGCATTTGATTTTCTGCATTTTACTTAATCCATTACAAGGTGCATTAATCAATTCCATTATGATAACTCTGAACAACTGACAGCACAGATGCCCTGCCCTTAGGAAGAAAATATTTAGCCAAATACACATACGATCTACACATAGGTACATGCATGGGGAACTGCTTTCTTGCACTCATATAACCCACATATTAAAGCAAGTGCTTTTGCAAGAAGGCAATAGCCCCTGCACCCCCATCTTGTTATGTTTCTATTGTCATTGAGGTCATTTCAACATGTACAAATAGAGATCATTGAAATTACTTCTCCAAGATAACTGTGATCAAAGAGACAATTCAAACAGTATAGTTCAAGACCAAATGCATTACTAAACCCTTTATTTAGCAAATGCATAAAGCAAATATTATTTAACAGATGAAAGTCACTAAATGTACCCCACATTAATCAGTGCAATAACCCATGCACTATTGGTGAAGTGCAAATCAGGTGAAGATATTACCTGGTTTTCCTGTATTTTTAATTTTAAAATCAAAATAACTATATTTTACACAAAAGAATGTCTCTACTATCAAACTATTTTCTTTATTTTATAATTTAGAATAATACTGTTTTTTATAAAAAAATATCCACTGTTAGAATAACTTATGAATTAAATTCAACAGATATTGATAACATTTAATAACTTTAGAACTATAGCAATCTTAGCTCCACTCTCCAAAATACTTGAAAAATGTATTCATAAACAATTGTTAGACTATCACTAGCAGGAAAGACTCCTATCCTCTACACAACATGGCTTCTGTCCTTCCCATAGTACTAGTACTGCCCTTCTAACTTATATAGATGCTGTCAATAAAGCTACAGATAATGGCAAACTAATTTTTCCTTATTTCTAGACTTGTCTAAAGCCATTGATACAGTTTGTCACAGCACTTCTATTTCAAATGTCCTCACTAGGTCTCTCTCAGCCCGCTCTTCTGTGGTTCAAACCCTACCTGTCCAACAGGTATCAGTCAGTAAAATGGTACTACATGCTCTCTCCTTACCTCGCAGTCACCACCAGTGTACCACGAGGGTCTATCCTTGGTTCTGTCCTCTTTAATATTTTCACCAACATCCCCTATACATCCACACAATAGGCCTCTCTAATGCACAGATGATTCTACTCTCATTTGCATATCTGACATGGTACACCTCCAAAAAATTACTCAGGAAGCTTTAACAGCCATTGAAACATGCTCAACCCAAAAAGTCAAACTATTTCTTTTTTCCTCAAATTCATCTTTCATGAAAAACAAAATTTAAATTCCTTTCTTGATAATACAACCATTGAGGTCACTTCTGATGGCAAACTATTAGGGGTGATAGCGGATTATAAGCTTACATTTGACATGCATATACAAACTTGCATAAGATAAACTCATCAAAAACTAGGGATGTTTTACAGAGCCAAAAACATTCTCAAAAATGCACTTGCCACTACTTATCTCCTCCCCACACTTTATGGCGCTTCCATCCTTACTAACCTCCAGGCTTCACAAAAATTAAAACTTGAACAATGCTATAACAAAGTTGCTAAATTTGCAGCAAATACTGCTTTCAGAACCTACCACTGTATAGCACTAAAAAGCCTAAATTGGTTAGAACTGTCTCCTCAACTAACATATGCATAGCTGCTTACTACCAATAAAATGATCCACCATCCACCTGCCTGTCCAGCACTAAAAAAATATTTTACACAACTATGTTCCCAGTCAGTCAGCACGATCCAATGACCAGAAACTCCTGTCTGTCTACAAACCTATCAAATCTGCATGTATTATCCGTACTTGCACAAGGTTGCTAGATCCTAGAACTCTTTACCTGTATCCATCAGGTCAATAACCTTCTTCCCATTTTTCAAAACTACTCTGAAGGACTTCCTAGCTAAAATCTGGAACTGTTCTTGCCCAAAACCTGGATAAACTACTGTATAACCCTTAAGGTGAACAAGTACCTTTTTTTCCTTATACCTCTTTACTTTCTCTTCTTCACTTACTTCCTTACTTCTATCAAATTCTCTTCCCTGACTTTCTCTAAATATACCATAAGCCTGTTTTTCCTCACTTCATATTGCAATTCCTGTTTGTATTAGACTAACTTACCTTTAATTTCTCTATAAACTGTCTAAAATATCTATAAATATTAAATGGTTATCATATGACCAATGTTTTTATATTATCATTAATTTGTTATAATTATTTAAACTGCAGATATTTTTGTTTTATTTCTGAAGATTGCAAAATTATTGTTCTTAAAATGTTTTGTAATAATTTGGAGTTTTTCTCCCTGGGCCTCCTCTGAAAATGGGCATCTACCCAGTCAGACTTTCTCGGTAATCAAATAAATAAATAGAATAATTTATCATTAAATACTCTGTTAACACAATCAGGCAAGTAATGAAGTAATTGACCTAACCAATGATGGAAAGTGCAACCTAGAAATAAACTTAGAGTTAAGGTGCATGCTGCGCTTATGAATGCAGTCTCACTTTCCTCTCTGCTGTGTCATAAAAGCTCATAACCGCAGAGTTCATGGACTGTTACTGTGAGATTTAAGGACTTGACATGTTCTACATGGGATGAAGTAGTCACCAGACTCACCTGCTTTACCACAGATGGCATGCATCTTTCACCCCTTAGTTTTTGCATACTACCTAAAATGTTTGCTACACTGTACTGTTTTTTTTTTGGTAGAGTTCACCTCGTGGACATTCCAACATAGCAAATCCTTGCCTGAGTAATGTCAAGGTAGGACTGCCAGAAGCATAGGAACAAAATTTTAACCTGAGGCCTTCCATAACCAAAAATATGTCAGTGCTTGTGAAATAATATTAATAGCAATCCATGTATTCTAGGGTACAATGCCCATCACTCACTCTAATCCACTCACAATTGTGTGTGTGTGTGTGTGTGGGGGGGGGGGGTACATGCATGAATTTATAACCTCATTGTGTCATTAGATTTCACATGATATACATATGGAACTGGTTGAAGTCCTGTTACACCAAAACACAAATAATTATCACATTATAACCAGATATAGATCCCCATCCACTGTATGACCACTTCAGTGCATGCAGAATACTTTAACTTTAGAAATGTTAAAGGTTAAACAAAATACCTTTCTTATGGGTGACTTTAACTATCCAAATGTAAACTGGCAATCATTTATTAACAACAATAACAGCAGACAGTCCTGGAAATTTCTGAACTTTGTAAATTCAAAAACACTTGACTAAATTCTCCTCCTGCCCACCAGAGATGCTAGACTTCTTCATCTTGTCTTCAGCTACTTTTCTCCCCATTACACCACCCCACTTGTTTACCCCTGCAAAGTCTCAGCTGATCATCTCACAGTAATATTCTCCATGAAAACATGATCTCTGGGCATTAACAGTATCTCTACATCAGAGTTTTCTCTAAAACCAAACATGTGCTGTTTAATGATCTTATTAATAATCATAAATGCTGTAGCCCCTCAGTAAAACTTGTAACAGGGCTGAATTGTACTCCCTCTTATATAAATGCATTGAGGCATTAATACCAATCTGGTATAAGCGTAATTGCAAGTTTCAAATTAAACCATATGCTGGAACTTTTAAATACAAAAAATATACAATAAAAAGAAAAAAACGTTCCTAGCCATCACTAACAGATGTTTAATTTGTCATTATAAAAGGAATTTAAAACTGGTAAATAAGTCTCTCAAACTACCAAAAGAAAATGTAAGACTAGCTGTGGAACATAGGGTTATGAGTAATTCAAAAGACAGCCACAACACCTTCTTCAGATATAGTAGGAAGCTTAGATATAACTGACAATTCTATACTGAACTTATGTCCATTGAAACCACGTTCTCTGACTCCAGGGAAATTGCTAACATTCTTGCAGTAAAAGTCTCCTTCGTCATTCTACCCTCTCCACTCTCTCCTCCCAGCCATCCTAATTACTCCTCAACCCCCCCCCCCCGACATCAATTTAGACCAAGTCCTTTAAGCACTTTCCAAAATTAAAAACACTGCTTCTGTTGGTCCTGGCAATATCACTGGTTGTCTGATGAGAAGCATGAAGTTCCACCTAGCAAAACTCCTCCATCAGATCCTAAACCTGAGTGTCTTCACAGCTTATATCTCTGAAGTGTGCAGAATGGAAAATTTGGTTTCCATGAATAAAGGTATTTACTGTACTTACCCTGAAAATCGCACACCTATTAGTTCTAGTATATTGTTTGTAAGAACATGGAACATGTTATAACATGTTATAACTCAACTAATAAACAGTGATGTAAGTGATTATATCCTTTGATACATGCCAGTTCCACTTTATAAAAGGTAGATCATGCCTGCTCAACCTGGTTGAGTTCCTTGAAAGAGTTACTGAGGCCATCAATAAGTAGCATACAATCTACGTTGCTTATCTAGTCTTTGCCAAGGCCTTTGACACTATTCCCAATGCTGGGATTATTAACAATCCCCTCCTGCTCAACATTATCAAGTACATAGTTTGCTGCATTGGTAATTTGCTGTCTAACAGAACCTGCACCATTAATATAGGGAGTATTTGCTCTAGACAGAAGTGTCACCAGTGCTGTTCCACAGGGCTCTGTTCTAGGCCCAATCCACTTTGGTTTTGTTTCTGAGACATAAAAGCTGATATCAAGGGACTATATCAAGCCAAGTTTGTAGATGACTGCACATAAGGGATAGTTATCATATCCCATTCTGATATGCAGATTATTCAGTAAGGGCTGGACCAAACAAATGCTTGGTGTATCAGTCATGAGTTTACCCTTAACACCAAGCAGTACAGCATGGTTTCCTTTGGTAAAGGTAGCATCACTACTGCTTGCCCTATACATAATACTCCACTTACATTTGATAGCATCATCAGAGATTTAGGCATGATAACAGACTCCTCATTGACTACCATGTCTCTGTGGTGGTTAGAAAGTACTTCCACATTGCACAGCTTATCCTTTCTGGTATCTTCTCAAGTGACAAAGACACTATAGTCCCACTTTTTCATCCCTTATTAGGCCCATCATTGCATGCAAAGCATGTTTCTTTATACTATACCTCACTAAACACCCAAGCCACCTTAACAGATTTCAATTTTTCCTCACCAAAAAGAGCTTATGTCTCAGTACTCTTATCTGATAAACTAAAAGCCTACTCTCTACTCAGTTTAGTACAGACTCTTGAATAGTTATCTCTGATTAACTTTTCATGCTATAAATGACCTAGCACTCTCTGAGCTCCCTCATCTAAACAGAACCAGTGGTAAAGCAAACACTGACTCTAGAGACCTAAACCTCTACTACCACATCATGAATGTCAGATAGCGTGACATATATCTAACTCAATGCATCCACCATTTTTGGAATAGGCTAATAGGTTGCATTGAGTACCAATCAGTGAATTTCTGTAGAAACCTTTAAAACCGATCTGAATGACTGGATAGATGATCAAAAATTTTCAAAAAGCATATGTGAAGAAAGTCACACAGTCCTTGTAAACAAATATAAGTAAATAAATAATTTCATAAATAAATAAAATAAGTCTGCTTAATGAGCAACATTGTTAGTCTCTAGTCTCAGTGATTTCTTTGGCAATAAGCTTAACAAGAACATGTAAACTTGGGAATCTAAAATAATATCAAAGAAAATTTGGACTTTAATTGTAAAACAAAAAAAATACTCCCAAAGCACAACTGCAGCCTTATAACCAAATACAAAAGGATGAGCTTGAGGAATGGCCAACAGGAAAATAAATTGAATAGATAAGTGCTTTCATTCCTAAGTATTATGGGACATCATCAGATAACTAAAACAACATAGAAAGGTCCCTTAAATACACACCATCATCCAATCAAATTGTTCTAACTAAAATACAAGTTAATTATTTAATTGATTAAACAGTCAACACTCATTCAATGCCCCTTTAGCAGTAAAAACACTTGAAATCTTCAACAGCTAATAATAATATGTAAAGACACAACTATCTAAATCAATGATACCTAACCACATTTAATTTACCAAAAATGTATAGGTAGTACTTGAAGTTTTATAATTTGTCAACTCTTAATACCAATGCTCTAGTTATAGATATTCTATCATTAATGCTTGGGTTTTGGATGGCATTTAATAAATGCTGACAGTATAATTGCCTAAACCTGAGGTACAAGGGCCAATTTCCACCTTATCCATTAGGTACAACTTTCTCCAAAACACAAAAAATATATATTTTTATAATTCACACATTCAAATGTGTGCTTATATAAAGCATTTGAGGAGTCTTTTTTCTGATAGAACAAAGGTGCTGATAAATCCTACTCCTAAGATGCTGCTCCATTTTCTCCACATAAAAAGTGGGGCATGATGTACAGGTTGTAACATATACTACTCCTTTGGCATTACAATCATGCCTACCATTAGTGGTTAAACCCTTGGGAAATTTCCTATTACAATGTTGGGACTATTATTAATATGCCTGCACTGCTTTCATGCCATGCATTTCCACATACACCTTTCCTGGGCAAACCTCCTTTTTTAATACCAAAAAAATCAATTTCAAGTATTTGCCCTTTTTTCAGGGAAATGCAAAATCGGCTGATGTAGTTTATGACTGTTATTCAATATAACCAGCAACAAAATTTAACAAAAAAGGATGGTATTTCCTCTTTAGGAACATTCCCTTAAAATCTTCAATTCATTTCCAAAAAATAAAATAATCAGAACGTAAATAGGACAACTGCACCGTTTGTCCCTTAATTAAATTCTTTTTTTTTTCTGCCAAAGTGAATGCTGACTCACATAGTAAAAATAAATATTAGAATGTGATGGCTTCCTAAAAATGTTATCTTCAAATCTACCATCACTACTATGCTTATCAATAGTAACATCCAAATAGTTAACACTGTCAGTATTCACATTGTAAGAAATAACAGAAAAGCAGTGGTACCATTTGCATATTCAATAAAACTATCAATATCCCCAAGTCACCCTTTTACAAGATTAGGATATCATCATAGAATCAAAAGTAATTAGGTATAGATGCATTATATCTCAAAGGAAATACAAAACATGTTTGCCACCACCTTAATATTATAGTGGCAAACACTGGTGCTGATGCAGCATCCATTGCCACTTTTGTGGTCTGCCTATAATATTCACCCTCAAAGTAAACAAAGCTATTGTGGAGAGCCAGTCCCACAAAACTTGTGATAATCTTATTTTCATCAATATAGAGTGTAGATCCAATCAGTAGGGCCTCCCCAGACCATTCTACTACAAGATCATAGGGGACTACCAAAATAAATCCTTTGCATCTACACTTAAAAATACTATATCATATTCAAACTCACACTCACTTAAACTTCTTAACAAATGTCATTAATCTATTAACATCTGCATCTTATCATTATTAAAAAAAACCTGAAAAATAACTTTAAATAAACCATCAATAAATTTAGCAAGCAGTTCAGTCTTAGAAGCCCCAGCACCTACAATCATCCACAAGGAAGAGTCCATAATCGACTTGTGCTCCTTTGAAATAGAAAATATTTTCAAAATTAAAGCACTCAACTCTAAGATAATCAATCAATTTAAAGGTGAAAGCATAGTCCAAAAACATGTCCTCCGGTGTTAAGTCCAATCTGCTATAGACAATATTAACCTCATTTCTAGAAACAGGATTGAAAAAAACAGTCATCAAGCAAATAATCCAACAACTTGC
This sequence comes from Protopterus annectens, assembly GCF_019279795.1. Lineage (NCBI taxonomy): Eukaryota > Metazoa > Chordata > Ceratodontiformes > Protopteridae > Protopterus > Protopterus annectens. The sequence goes on from NC_056739.1 coordinate 1,512,899,893, forward strand.
CACTATTTAGCAAACTATCCATAATAAGCACCACCAATAAGAGCATTCCTGTGTTTGCTTAAATCAAGTAAAAACCTTTTTTCTTCCATATTTAAGTTAAAAAAGTCACACATTTAACATTAATAGATTTAATATCAGCCTCACACATTTTTTTTTTCAAATAGTGCTATAGCTGGCAGCAATGATGGTTTTAAAGTATTTTCTTTCATAAACTTTTCACCAATGCTGATGTTATTTTCCTTGTCAAACAGCAGTCTCAGATTAAGTTTTCTGGAAAAGTATTTAACTTCCAAAATAGTATCCACAAGTTAAATTTCTTGACAGGGACAAAATTAAACTCTTTTAAACATAAACTACTATAGCAGTCAGTAATGGGCAGGTCAATGTAATTGCAAATTTTGAAACCATTATATTTTGTTACAACAGTACCTGTTGGATGGAAGGTCACTATAAATTTGTATTTCATTTAGAACAATTTGATTCGATGATAGCATGTATTTAAGGGATGTTTTAATGTTGCTTTAGTTATCTGATGATATTCTGTAATACTTAGAAACAAAAGCACCTATTGATTAATACCTTTTCCTGTTGCCCATTCCTTGATATCATTCTTTTATGTTTGGTTATATAGGACTTTACTGCTAATAAAAAAGTAAAGGCTTGTGGAAATAATGAAACATCCAAAGCAGTATTTAATAACAGAGTTGATTGTCGAGGAAAAGAAGAGGTGTATTTCAAGGGAGATAAAAAAGTCAAAATTATGAAGATTTTCAAATGTGTCAGTCAAATGTGGTGTAATAAAAAACTATGACCAGTTCAAGGAAAGAAAGAGAGGAGCAAAAATTACAATTTGGACAACAGCAGGGTCTGAAATGCATTGCACTTTTATAGGGATTAATATGTACTGACACAAAGTAGGTAGGGACTGATGCATTCTTTGACTATGCAAGAAGAAACACTAAGAAAAAAAATCATTATTTTTACCTTGTTTCCCAAAGTTGCCTAAAACCATTGAGAATCACTATAAGATAAGTTTATTTTGCACAAATTGTAATTCTGTTAAAGTAAAATTTAAGCCAGAATATTCATATCCCATGGAATGCCCTTAGAAGGAAATATAAATTAATTTAATTAGTCTTTTGTGAATAACAAAAGAAGGACTGAGGTATAAATTATATATATATATATATATATATATATATATATATATATATATATATATATATATATATATATATGGATCTAGGACTATTGAACGAAAGTTCAATAGTCCGAATCCACAATCACCGAACAACACACTTTAATGAAAGCACTTTCACCAAAAAAAACAGTTATATTGCATAACATAAAATGAAACTGGAATTATATAGTAGTTATAGTAAGATGCCTAATACTTGTACTTTATCTTAGTGGTGGGATTCTGATTTTATAAGACATATAAAAGAAAGAAGGGATTATTTTACAAAGTTAGAAAGAAACCAACATTGGAGAATAAGACAAAATTTAATTGGTTAAATACAAATTTTTATATAAAAAAGTGAAGTTTGAAACTACACTATCAAATTCTGGGAAAAAGAAACAGCTTTATAAATACATTATTTTATAGACTAAATATAATAATTTTATATCATATCTACCTTTTATTGGGAAAATAGATTCTGATCCCAAGAACCTGGTAAATGAATTTAATAAATACTTTTCACAATTAAACACCCCAAATAATTTTAAATCGTTTTTTCCTGTTATAACTGTCTGCACTCTAAATCATATATTCCTCTTTATTTCTGAAGATTCAATGTCTGAAGATCTAAAAAAAATCAAGAATAAAACTGTTGTGGGCTCAGATTACATTCTCATAGCACTTCTACCCAAATACCGAATGGCATACAGCCCATTCTACATCTATTTTTAATAAACTGACTTCAAACTGCCATAATTGCAGAAAAAGTCAATTATCTCACCTATAACCTTGGCTCTAGATGATTGTCACTTTTGAATTGACACCTTCACTCCATGTGCAAAAAATGGAAGAAAAGGGGTTCTGCATGGATGGGTGAATATAAAATGAAAAACAGGAGTAATCTGGAGTGCTTGACATGTGTCTGGTATCCAACCTGTGACTTAGAGGATTACAGGACAAACATAAAATAGTACCAAGGTTAACCAGAAGATATCATCTTTAGCTCCTTCATCTAGGAGAATGCTTGTAGAGTTTGCTTCTTGATCTAGGAGTTAAAGATAGTATCTTCTGGGCTTATTCTTGGTATACTTCAGTATATAAAAAGGATCAGAAACTTGAATTAGCCAACTATATGCTCATCAGTCAGACCTTGATTCATTGTAAATGCTTTGAACGATGTATGCTGAAACTTCTATTGGATCTGGCAAATTATGTCGGAAATTTAGATTTATATTAACATGATTTCACCTGGGGTAGATCAACCCTGATGAATTTAGTAGAGTTCTCTGATCAGGTTACCCATGCTATGAACTCAACAATGTAATTTGGTGTTGTATTTAGGAATTTGTCAAAAAGTTTGCTACACTTTCACATAGATCTAGTGACAAGATCCTTAGGCAACAAAATGTTAATCCCTTCTTGACCAACTGGATCAACAGTTAGCTATTTGGTCATTTGCAGTATGTGTCCAAAAATGTTAACTATTCCGACTATTTACCTGTGCAATACGATGTGCCACAGAGATCTGTTTTAGAACTTTTTTTAATTTGTCTTTTTTTTTCTTTATCTAGTCATTTTAATAAACATTGTTGACAAGTAGAGTATCCAATGATTGTAAGGCTGGCTTCATACTTAGCTCCAGTGGGGATCATTCACCAGTTATAGAACTACTGCATGATATTTTTAATTATGATCATAGGATCATAGGAGATTACTAGGTTATCGACCCGGAAGTCATTTCAAGCCTGCCCGTTTCAACCCAATGTAATACCATAGTTACTCTAGTCAATGCCCAGGATTGTATTTAGTAAGGACTGCCCATGTCCAGGAGGGTTGTGGGCGCTCTCACTGGTAAGAATTTATGGTGTCCCATTCAGTTGTCCAGGTTCCTTTTGAACAGTGTCATACAGGTGCTTCACATGAATTGGCAGCCTATTCTAAAGATGTGGATGTAGCTGGGAGACAAATCTGTCCCTCTAGCATGTCCTATTCAAGTTGCAGGCCATATTTAGGTCCCTGGAATGGGTAGCTGTAGTCCATTTTGTTTACATTGGGATGAAGAACTAGGTTTAAAAACTTCAGTTATAATAAATGTGAAAATGCATTTTGATAGGTTAGTTGTGAAACCTACTTTATCTCTTAATGTCGTCAGTCTACATCAGATAGTGTTATACAAGGATTTAGGTATTATTATTTCTTTTGGCCTATCCTTTACTAGTCATGTAAATAGTATCATGAAAAAGTCTTAGGTCTCATGGGACTAATTTTTTAAATCGATCACTATAAGAAATGAATCAAATTGAATTAATTTATACATAATGTACATTCAACTTAATCAGGAGTTTAGCAATAATTTTTGCATTTATAATAGAACGCAACTTGCTAAAATAGAGCATGTTCAAAGAAAATACACTATTACACTAAGAATTCTCTCTGTGTGACATTGTATATATCAAAAAAGATATACAGGTGGATTCAATAAACTCTACATGGTAGCCACGAGTATTAGATTCAGTAAGTGCCATGTAGAGGCACGCACCACCACGCAAACAAGGTAAACATATTGGCATGTTAATTACAGCATAAGCAGCTGAATTGCATGCTAATCAACCAATCCAACATGGTGGAGCTATTCAACAAGCTATAAAGCAACAGTGTGGATCGCATGCTGTTTTTTCCTGCGAATTCCAAAACCTTTTGGAATACAGCCATGGAAAGGAGTCTAAAAGGAAAGGATGTTAGGGGCTGCTGCTGCTTTAATTCATTTGCATGTGCTACAGTTTAAAGCCAATGTTGCTGCTGCCAATAAGCCTAGGCCAAGAAAGAGAAGAATTTTCAAGCCCCATTTAACTTTTCACACCCTACACGATGTGGGAATTGTAGAGCGCTGCAGAGTAAATAGGGACACACTACAGGAACTCTGTGACCCCTGCCGTCCTCAACTCAAAGCCAGGGCCAACAAACAGGAACCCACCCCAGTAGAGACAAAGGTATGTGTAGCACTTAGAATCTTAGCTACATGTACCTTTCAGAAACCAACAGGGGACATGCTGGAGTGTCACAGGCATCAGCATCCAGGATCCTCCATCAATTCCTGAATACTATGCAACAACATACCATTGACCACATATATTTTCCCCATACTCCGGAGGAGAGGGCCAGAAATATGCAGGAGTTCTACCATGCAGCACACTGCCCTGAAGTACTGGGTGCCAAAAAAGATTGCACATACATAGAAATGTAGGCATGACCCAGGGGGAAGGGTAAGCTCTACATAAACAGAAAGGGCTACCACTCTATCAGCTGCCAAGTCATGTGTAATGCCAAGGGAGTCATCTTGAATGTATGTGCTGGCAATCCTGGCAGTGACCATAACTCACATATCTGGCTCACATCCAAACTGTACCAGATATTTGCTAGGGTGGATATCCTATATGGTCATTTACTGTGGGATGCAGGCTATGTACTGGAACCGTGGCTGATGAAACCCATCAGAAATGCACACACACCCATGGATGAATGCCATAATGAGGCACACGCTCAAGCCAGAAATATTATAGAGTGTGTGTTTGGGCTGCTGAAGTCACAGTACAGTCCACAGACATGCACAGAAATATTCACAGTATATGCCATACTACACAACATCATCCTAAGAAAACAGTTTCAGCAGGATCAACAAGGGGAAGAGGCACACATCCCACCACCAATGGCAAATTCACCACAGCCACAGGCAGATGAGTAGTCAGATGGGGAACCACCAGCTGCTGTGGGTATAGGCAGGTTCAGGTCTGCTCAGTATGCCCTTGTATTGGCTAAGAGACAACACATAACAGACTGACTCAACACCTAAGGGCCTAAAAAATTCCTCCTATGCACATAAACATAGTAACATTGATGCCAGGCAACACTCAAGACCTTTACCTACCCATGTAGTAGGTTGAATAAGGAGAAAGTAACAGTCAGCCACCTGTCAGGTGCCACGATCCACCACATAACGCATGCATTCAGGTCCCTCCACAAAAGGTACAAATATGACTCTGTCATTGTACATGTGGGTTTGAATGACCTGAGATCTACCTCCCTGGACTACATGAAAAGAGACAAGGAGGAGATCTTGGATTATGTAGCCCAGGTGGGTATGACCCTAGCCCTGAGCAGCATCCTACCATCACCCAGAATGATACTACAGTACAAGCAGAAAATGACTGATTTCAACAATTGGTTGAGTTTCTGGTGTCATTTTAAGGGGATCCATTATCGGACTGCCTGGGATGATATGATTGACAGACCTCGATGCTTTGTCAGAGATGGCCTGCATCTGTCATCCCTGGGCTTCCAGATACTAGCCAAGGCTCTTGCCATCCCTATAGTGCCTTTTTTAAGTGGCATTCAAAAGGCCAAATTACCACCATAACAGCTACAAACAAATGCAATCTGAGGGTCATGGTGCTCAATGCTAGAAGTCTAAATTTCAAAATGCACTCGCTCGAAGCACTCTTTAAAATGGAGAAAATCGACATTTGTGCTGTAACAGAGACCTGGTTCAAGGCAGCAGAAAGCACCTCTGCACTTCCAGGCTATAACTCATTCCACACCTTTCTGCCCCAGAACGTGGACCAAAGCTCCAAAGATGGTGGTGTTTCCATATTCATAAAGGATGTGCACACCTCCAGACTGGTAGCCCTACATAATGCATCAGAGATACTTCAGGTGCAGTTAACACTGGGTAAGACAGCCATTCAGGTCGTAGCCTGCTATAGGTCCCCAACCATGTCCCAAGATGCACACTCCATTTTCCTAAGCACCCTGGAGAATATTAGGGTACAACCTAACACTCTCATACTGGGCGACTTCAACTACCCCTCCATTAACTGGAAAAACTACTCATGTACCAATATACTTGCCCAATATTTCCTGGAATTCATTAATTCCAATGCCCTGGACCAGCTTGTTCTTACCCCTACTAGGGGTAGCAACATCCTTGACCTGGTCATTACTAACATGGGCAACTGTTGCTCTACACCAGTAGTCAACCCCTCCCTAGTTAGATTCGACCACAAACTAATAACCTTGGATATTCCATATCCCTCCCATCCCCCACCACCTGCAAAGCTAATCACCATGAAAAACTTCTCCAAAGCTAACTTTGGGTTCCTAAAAACAGACATGGCTAACTTCACGGCACCCATGCAAATGAAGAATAGTTGCATGACTGCCGAATCATACATCAATGCACTGTACGAACATGTGCACAAATGCATGGATCTCACCATACCCAATAGAACCAAGATGCTCTCCTCCAAAAATAGGAAGCCAATCTGTTGTGGTCACCTGCCTAAACAAACTCTACAACATTAGGAGGAAACTGATGCGGAATAAGGTGAAGTCGCAAGACTGGAAAAACTCCCTTATCAGCCTCAACAAAAAGTTGAGATCCCTCACCAAATCCTCTAAAGCTAGCTATGAAAACAGAATTGCAGCAGATAGTAAAGACAACCACAAAGCCTTCTATAGTTATGTAAAGAATCTCTATGGCAATACCCAGGTTTGCTCTGAGCTACTGCACAATGGTACCTCCTATACTGAGCCAACAGATATTGCCAATATACTGGCCAACAGATTCAGTGCCAACTTTAACCCTCTCTCCCCTCCCAAAAGACCTATCACATTAACAGTAGATTGCCAGATACCTAGTATTATTGGTGCACAGGTTAAAACAGCAATATCCAAGGCTAAGAATACAGCATCTATGGAACCTGACAATATGTCTGGCTGTGTTCTACATGAACTACAGAGTTAACTGGAACCTCACCTGTGTGCCCTGTTTAATCACAGCCTTACCTCAGGCTTTGTCCCTACCGAATGGGGCAGTGCTACAGTCATCCCTCTCCACAAAGGACGAATGACTACAGACCCTGGGAACTTTTGCCCCATTAGCCTAACAAGTCTGATATGCAAAGCTATGGAACACATCATCATGGACCGAATAAACAAGAATATAGGGAATCTCCAAACTCTGGATCCCATGCAGTTTGATTTTGTGAAGGGTAGATCATGCCTGCTCAACTTGCTTAACTTCTATGACCTGTGGATGAAGACAAGGTGGTTCACACAGCCTACCTTGATCTGGCCAAGGCCTTTGATTCCCTTCCCCACTCAGGAATCATAGAAAAACTCAGTAAGCTAGGCATAAAACCCTATATCACTAGGTTGGTTGCAAACTAGCTCACAGATAGAACCCACAGTGTGAAAGTATCTGACTCCAAGTCAGACTGCCGAGCAGTCACTAGTGGGGTCCCACAGGGTTCAGTCCTGCATCCTCTCCTGTTTGGTATATACTACTCTGAAGTCCAGGGCAACACAAAGGGACTCTGGCTGACAAAGTTCACAGATGATTGCAAATTGGGAGCTATTATTAACTCCCCAAGTGATGTTGACATTCTACATAAAGGCCTTAATGACACCAATGGCTGGTGTCAGAACCATGGCCTGAAGCTCAATGCCAAAAAATGTATCGTCATCCCCTTTGAGAAAAATCCAGTTACCCATGAAATTTTTTTTTTTTTTTTTTATTTTACATTTGTTGACCAGGCTAGTCCAACTGGATATATGTCTATTTTCATGTCTATTTTCCAGAAAAGCTCCACTAGCACTACTAGTTGTACACTTTCACAAAAACATATAAAGGTTACTTAAGAAACACATAAAAAAATAAATTTGTAATTTTTTTTTTTTTTTTTTTTTTTTTTAAATGGTAGTGTAAGTTAGTAGTCTTAGGTGCAGGAGCAAAAGCCAAACCAGTGTTTATAGTGTTTAATTTTAATTGGTGTTTGGAAAGTTGGAAAGAGGTTGAAGAAGTGAAAGGAGTATCAGAATTTTTTTTTTCCATGTTTTTCCAGCAGGTTGGAGATAAACTGCACCATTATTATTGGTAGGGGGTGGTAATAATATTAAGAAGTTAGTAGAAGAACGAGTTGTTTCAGGTTGTTGTATGGAGAAATAAGGCTAGAAAGTATTGGTGTGTTGGATTTGGCTGATATAAAATATTATTAAGATCTGTTGAGTACAAGTTGGTTAGGAGTTAGGAAGTTCCATCCAGTTTTTAGGTTGCTGGGTTCAAAGTTCTGAAAGTTCGAAAAGGAAGATAGCAGCGAATTGGAGGATCAGGATAGTTTCTAGTTTCTTTTTTTTAGTTTTGGTTGAAGATTAGTAAATGGGGGCATTGAGAGAAGTGGGAGGTGGGTGAGATCTAGCAATGAGTGGACTTTATGTGTGGACGCTTAAGAAAGGTTTGATTAAAAGGAAGGGATCCTTTATTAACTAATTTACATTTTATGGTGTTGTAGAGTCAGAGTTGAGGTTATTATCAATAGTTATTCCTAATAGTTTTGTGGTCAAGTCAAGGAGGTAGAGAGAGATGAGTGTGACAGGAGAGTAAGTAAAGAGTAAAAAGATTAATGAGTGTTGATTCTGAGTTGGTGAAAAAAATAGATAGGTTGGTTTTAGACAATGATTAGAACCATTGTTCTACAGCTAAGAGATTTGACAGAGTAGCTGGGTTCAGTTTGAGAGAGTTTTGAGTAAGTTGAAGGTCATTAATAAAAGATTTATATAGATTAATGAAGATAGAGCCTAAGGATAGCACCTAAGGAAGGGGTGAAAGATAGAAAGTAGTGCCTTTTCCAGATTACTGCTGAAGATTAAAAAGTGAGGTAAGATGCAAATTTTCTGCAGGCAAGATGAGAGAAGATGAGTAAGGAGATGATGTAGACAAGGAGAGATGAAAAGATTTTTGGATAGGTAGGATAAGTTTATGATGATAGAGGATGATAGATAAGGGATGTTTAATGAATGTTAATCATGATAGTTAGGATTGAAAGGTGTGGTGACTGTGAGGTCTGAAACCATGCTGTCAGTTAGCAAGTAGGTTGTTGTTGAGAGAAGGGTCAAGTTAGGTTGTTGTGAATACATTTTTTTATGATTTGTGATTTGGTGAAGAGAGCTATTGGTCGAAAGAGAGAAATCATTGAGAGCTCCCCTATGTAGTGGGATGATGAGAGATCTCTAGACAGAAGATTCCTTCTTTTATGAATGTCTTAAGATGGATACAAGATGGGGATAGGCTGCTATGGATCTTTTCTGCAGGAATTCTGAGGGCAGTTTGTCTGCAGAAAGGCTAGTGGTGCTACCATTTTTTGGAGTAGTAGTGTGATAAAGGAGGGTAGTGGTGGTTGGTTTAAAGTGGAGAAGTGAGAAAGGTAAAAGAGGGTAGGTGGTAAGTAGAGTAGGGAGGTGAGTGTATTTGATAGTAGTGGAGATAGATAGTGTGTCAATGAAGAAAGATGTTTGTAAGTGTTTACTGAGTTGTTTTTGAAAAATGAGGTTAAGGTCACAGGATTTTGTTTTAGGGTTCTCTGGGTACTGGTTACCACATCGATGGTAGTCCACTGAACACAGAAGGTGTTATAACAGATCTGGGAACACAGGTTGACAGCAACCTCTCTTTCGACCACCACATTGCCACTGTGGTCAGAAAGTCCTTCTATGTGACACATCTCATTACTAAGGGTTTTGCATCCAGGAAGAAAGAGGTCATTGTCTCCCACTACTCTTCCCTCTTTAGGCCAATCATCGAGTACAATGCTCCATTTGGCATGTACCTCACTAGACACCTGCAACAGCTGGAGAGGCCACAAAAGTACCTCACAAAGAGGATTCTAGGTCTTAAACATTTGCCCTATATGGACAGACTCAAAAAACTCCAACTACTCTCTGTCTCATATTGCCTACTTAGAGGCGATCTCTGCTTGACTTACAAAGCCATGTCTGACCCAGCTCTGTTAGAAATGCTACATCTAAAGAAATCCCAATCCCTCCACACCACATGCTCCAGAGCCCTCAACCTCATTACCACAATCAACAGAATGTTCTGGAGGGACAGGTTCATAACCCAGAGACTGCCCATGCTATGGAATAGACTTCCCATACATGTCAAACAGAGCACCTCACTGGCTCTCTTCAAGAGAAATCTTGATGAGTAGATGGAAAATAGAACATTCACCCCGGGGATCACTCCAGTGGCTCTACTTGACAGAGGCACTGGGAACTAAGGTTGGGTGGCACGATGCCAGGGTAATCCTATGGGCTAGGCTTGTAAAGACTCCAGAGCCATTAGCCTACTGCACACCTATGAACCTATGAACCTATGTAATGGGTGTGTACTGCATCAGACAGAGTCAGCCCTGAACTGAAACCATGTCAACTGCTGCATTTACAAGGTAAGTCTTGAACCTGGAGAGTATTGTGTAATAATATGGGTGGTACATCCTTGTATTTCACTAATTGGTACTACAAGCAAGTAAAAGGTGGGAGATTGTCACAGCAATCATCTTAACATGTGACACCAGAGACTTATGTGACTTTCTAATATGATGTCATTATTAAGTAGTAGGCCTCAGGCATCAACGATTCACAGTCATACCTCACGAAAGTACTAAGGATCACTGCATGCCCTCAGGTTAGCACCATACATTTGTACTACAACATCACAAAAGAGAGAAGTTAGAATGTAATGAAACACATTGCAGTTTCTGACTTTATAAACCCTCACAAGATCATTCACAATAAAGCTGTAAAATTGTGATGCTATCACCTGTCTAACTTTCCAAGGCCAATATAAGTCAAAGGTAAAATTACCAGTTCAACAGCACAAATGCAGATATGCTAAGCACTAAGTCAGCTATGTACTCTGAGCATCAGACACAAAACTTATGTATCTCTGAATCCAAAAGATACAAAATAGTGAAATGCCACAATTATCATCACTTGCACAGTGTGTTTACTTTGTGTGTGTGTGTGTGGGGGGGGGCAGGAGGCCTAGGTTGACACAAAAGGTCGGTGAGTGTGTGTGAGTAAGAAAGAGAAGCAGGAAGACATTTGGATAAACCAAATGGCCAGTGAGACAAAATGAGTTTTAAGCTGCACTGCTGAACAATGTAACTGTTGTGCATGTGTATGTGTCTCTGTAAGCATCCCCCAGGTGAAATTGGTGTGTAAGTATCTGCATGAACACAGCCAAGCTCAATGCTAACTCTCTGTCTTGGTATGTTGGATAGGTGTGAACTGTGCATGGTAGAGGTGGCAGTTCATCACTGTTCTCCCCGACAATGAGAACTGGCTCTACTAGGTGTTGCACTGGCACATTCAAGCCCGCGGTCAGATGCACTGCTGCTACCTGAATGTGACTGTCTGCTGCATGGGCTGTCTTCACAAGGACACCCAGGACCACGACCCCATGGCCTGCTGCATCCAGGTGTGGACAGCACACTCACTGATGGAGCAGTGGAAGAACTGCCACTATTGGTGCATGATTGGGCACAACAATGTTGGCTAACAGCAGATGATGTGGCTGACCTATGCCTATGAGGATGCCGTTCCCCTCCCAGCAGATGTTCCATCTCAGACACTCCTCATTCTAAGGTGTCATTCATCCGATCCATTGAATAGGCAAAAAAGTACAAGCAGTCATGTATGTTATCCTGCGCCACATCTACAACCCTGAACATTTGTCCAGAACACATATGGAAACATGCCTGTGCCTCCATGATGTCTTTAAATGTATGAGTGTCACAGGAAGAGACACCTGGACCAGGTGGAGGAGGGAACGAAAGCTTCCTCTGAGTGCCCCTATCAACCCTCCTGTGTGACACCTCACCCAGACTTTGGCTATGGCCAGACTTAACAGGCACTGAAGCTGCAGTAACCACACTTCCCTGATCAATGGCTTCATCCTCCACCTGTCCAATATCTGTGGGATCATTGGAATGGGTAGGCATAGGCCTACTGGCTATGTCTGATGGAATTGCAGGGTATGGTCATATGTCAACCTCAGTGCCAGATTCAACCTCTGCACCCCCTGACTGTGCCTTAGTTTGGCCACCATCATCATCAGAGTCTGCTGATGTACTGACATCAGGTGGCAGAGGGCTCACACTTCCACTGTCATGATCACCTGGGATAAGAAGCAACAGACATGAAAAAATGAATACCTACACTACTCTAGTCCAATATATGCTAACACACTAACAGTGGTGCCACCATTACAAATAGTACAGCAATACATACAACAGGCCTGACATCAGCAGCACACACTAAAATATTTATTTAAAGTGCTCGGCAGTACTGACATAAAAATGTTTGGATTACTAACAGTAGGTGAGATTCTCCTCTGCAATCCAGATGATCATACCTCTCAACCTGTAAACATCAAAAATCTGGACAAGGACCATGAAAAATAGGTACAAATCTGTATGATGATTAACATCTAATTTGCATACATAATTATATAACCCCACCCACTCCAATGGAATTGTGGAATACCAACTTTCAAACACAAACTGAAGAACAGACAACCAAAATATGGCACCAGAGTCCCCCTGCAGCCATTTCAATGTCCCATTACCTGGCTACTTCACCCCATTTATCATAAACACTAATGTGTGCATACTGCTTTACTTTTACAATGATTATTTGGATTTTATTTTTACATTTTGCAGCACATCAATCCACAAACACTAACAGACATCTGATAAACAAAGCAACACTGTCTCACAATGAAAATAGACTTGGCATTAAAACTTCTCTGCCCTTGAAACACATTCATTGAAACAGCATTGAAACCTGCACCACGTCCAAAGAAAATGCATCTGGCCAGTGGTGGATAAAGATTACCTCTGGGCTGTTTTCAAATCATTGCCCCCTGGCACACAAAACAAGAAACATACACATGTTCTTTTCTTTGATATACCTTCCTGACTTTAAGTTATAGTACTTGTATAATATATACAGCACACCACAGACAGAGCATTTAAATTTTTAATTGTTTGAATGAACATTTTTCCAGTAGGCTGTACTGTAGGCAATGAAAGAAAATGCATGAACCGATAATTGCAAAATTGCCCAATTCAGAACATTTCCATCATAAAAGTCTACTTCTACACCCAAACTATAAACAGAATGACAGTAGTGTAAGCCATAGGCATCTTGCAGAGCTTCTCGCACTTATTTTCAATTTCAGGTTTTTTTGGGGAGGGGGCAAAAGGTCAAAAACCAGGGACACATTTTAAATATTGCTTGTATAATTTTGGAAAGTTGCTAGAATAAAATGCTGTGTTACCACCATGCATGTTACTGGCAAATCTTGAACCCAGAACACTATACACTACAGTCAGTGCAACATACCACTATGCTAAATCAGCAGTTTAAACAGTAGAAAGACTGAAATGTAATGGCTATCATTTAGTGAATTCAGTTCTCACTTCTCACCATAGCTCTCAACCGCTTAGTACAAAAAAACCTGGACAAACAACAAAGCCAATAATGGGGGAATACAAAATCTGTTGTCACCATAGCTCTCAACCTCTTAGCATAAAAACCTGGATAAACAACAAAGCCAACAATGGGGGAATACAAATTCTGTTGTCACCATAGCTCTCAACTCTTAGCGCAAACAAAAATTTGAGTAAAGCTGAGAAATGGTGGTGGCTAGGGACTTTAGTCTCTTTTTAACCATTACCAAAGGTACAGGGTTTGAGCCTAAATACCTGTAGCCATCAGGTGTATTACATAATTGGGGGCATTTTCACACACACACACACACACACACTCACTGTACGCGACTTGCAGTTTTACATTATTGACCTTGTAGTACCAGTCATTTGAAGCAGTCACTAAGGAATTAACAGCATAGCACTGCAATTTTACAAACAGATATATCATTAGCCTTAGTCCACTTCCTGATCCTCAACAGATTGAAAAAAAAGAAATAGGAAAAAGCAGTGGGGTATTCTCTTGTAAATCCCTGACTACTATAGATTAATACAAAAAATCAGTACTATTCAGAACCTCCTGCTGTTTTTGCTGATCTACCTATGCCTGTTTTCAGAAATTAATAATGGCATGCACATGACATACAATAAGAGTGTTATGTTAGCAGCTGGCAGTGGCGGCTGGTGACTTCAAATCAATGGGGGGGCTGCAGGAGACAGCTGAATGGGTGGGGCCAATGGGAAGGTGTGTGGCCAACTAGAAAGGGGCAGAGTTATGCTCAAAACCACAAAACTGGGACTTTAATTAAATATGCTGCACTGGGTGCCAAACCATCATTATGAGAGTCCAATCAAGACAAAATGAAGTGGAGAAGAAAAAAAATATTTCAATGCATTGGCTACATGACAGCTTACTTAATATCTAGAGGGAAACAAAAAGGTTGTGAGGCATGAAAAAATAAATTACTTTTTAAATACATTATGTTGAAATAAAGTATAAAAAACAAGCAGCATTCAACTCAAACCACTTCTCCTTGCACTGCAGTTCTAATTATAATTTATATTCAACTTTAAAAAAGTACCAACTAACATGCTGAAAGTAGCAATCTCTGTGATACCGATTATCCCCACTTGTAAAAATGTTTCTTATCCAAAAAAGACTTGCTGCGGTGCTGCCTGACAACAACTATCTATTTGTTTTATGGGGAAAACATGATCAAAGTAAAAAATGAACAGCAAACATGAAACACGCTCAAGATAAATTGGTTAAAGGATTACTGCACAGGTTATGGACCACACATGATAGATTGGCATTCTGTTTAGTTTACAGGTAAAGCCTGCAAAGATGACTGCAAGTCTCCAACAAATGTAACGAGACTCTGAAAATACTGTAATCCCGTCCTTTATTACAAATACTGTCGTATGCATTTCAATACCTAAGGCTTATACAGTATCTAGCTATGTAAATATTCTCTGCATGGCAACAACAAAAATGCTTTTAATGTTGATAATTCTTTAACAGTATACTTATTAAAGCTTACTTGCATCTTACAATCCCAGACACGCTTACCTGATGTTATTAGAGCATTGCTACTTAAACACAGAGCAACATACACTGCAACAACATGCATTTTTGAATAATAAGAAGCATAAAACAACAGTATAAAAATATGACAGAAAACCAGAACATTCTGCAAAATCAAGGATAGATGAAAATCCACAGTAGTACTTGTGTCAACCTTGGATGGTGGGATACTTTGCACACTTACACTGCATAACTGCTCCTTGCCTTGCTCGGAAACATCCAGAGTCACTACATGGGGGAGTGGGGTACAACAAGTATGTCACAATTTGAAATATCTCTGGCTGACAGTGATAGCCCTGACATATTTGTCATACCTCTCAACCTCAGAGCAAGACATTTGGAAAAAGCCATAAATAGAAGTGGGACAAAAGCCCAAAAATAAGGACATTTTTTAAATATTACTCTTATAAACTTAGAAAGGTAATAGACTAGTAGGTCTTCCATTAGTATGAATTTTCTGAAGGGTATGAAATCTGAAACTCAAATGTTTGTCATTATTTTCTAAATTCAGGTGTTTAATGATTATCCGCTAATGTGCCAGAAAACCACATTTTTTTAAAAAAATGGACCAAAAATGTGATGCAAAAATATAAAATAGCCACACAATACAGCTGGGAACCTGTCACAAAAGGGACACAATTTTGTTTAATATTAGTATTGTTAAGTTGAGCAGCTGACAAAATAAGAGAATCTACATGCATTTCTAAAATAAAAGTAATCTGTAACTCTGATCATTACAATTATTTATTAATTGTAAACATTCCACATTTCTTCCAAAATTGCCATTTTGCAGAGGGATTATTAGGGGGAGAGCAACATTTTGAGCCAAAATCAGGGACAGTTGAGAGGTTTGGATATACCAAATTCTATAAAGCAATTTATTTGTGCATACCTCTCAACCTCTTAATGCAGGAAATCTGGACAAGGCCAAATATATTGGGGGAACAAACAACAGTACTAAAAGTTGCTCTTGTATAAACTTAGACAGTTGATAGAATCACAGGTCTTGCTTTAGCATGTATTTTTCTGAAGGGTATGAAGTCTGTAACTCAATGTCTGTCATTATTTTCTAACTTCAAATCTTTAATGATTATCCACTAATTTGCCAGAAAACCACAATTTTATAAAAAATGGACCAGCATGTTATGCAAAAATATAAAATAGCCACACAATACAGCTGGGAACCTGTCAAAAAAGGGACACTTTTTAATATTAGTATTGTTAAGTTGAGCAGCTGACAAAATAAGAGAATCTACATGCATTTCTAAAATAAAAGTAATCTGTAACTCTGATCATCACAATTATTTATTAATTGTAAACCCTCCACGTTTCTTCCAAAATTGCTATTTTGCAGAGGGATTAATATGAGGAGTACAACATTTTGAGGCAGAATCAGGGACAGTTGAGTGGTTTGGATATACCTAATTCTATAAAGCAATTTATTTGCGCATACCTCTCAACCTCTTAACGCAGGAAATCTGGACAAGGCCAAATATATTGGGGGAACAAACAAACAGTACTAAAAGTTGCTCTTGTATAAACTTAGACAGTTGATAGAATCACAGGTCTTGCTTTAGCATGCATGTTTCTGAAGGGTGTGAAGTCTGAAACTCAATGTCTGTCATTATTAAGTGACTTCAATCCTAAATGATTTGCCAGAAAAAACACAAATTTTATGAAGAACAAAACAAAAATAAGAAGCAAAAATCTATTCATTCTGTGAAAATCCGGACAGTTGAGAAGTATAGTACAGCCGGGAGAATTGTGCGACAGAAACCCTACATGACAGACTTAGCTCCCTAGGTGTGGACAATAAGTATCCCTCCCCCCAAAAAAAATGAATATCTAAGGGAAATATTTGCTTCAGTCTGGCTTCACAACTTTCAGTAGCATTCAGACACAGTGAAAATATTCAGTAGCAAGAAAGGTTTGTGCTTGTAGACAGTTGATTTAATTGGTTCCTAATCGAACATATCCAACCGAGAACTGGGAGTACCTGAGCTGATCCGATAATCAATAAACATCTTCCTGATTTGTATTAAATTATATTCCTTGTATAATACAGTACAGTTGCTAGAAGGTGTTTTAAATTTATTGTTTTGAACATTTTCCAGTAAATAATGAAACAAAATGCATGCACTAATGATGACAAAACTGCTCAATTCAGAACATTTCCATCATAAAAGTCTACTCAGACTTCTACAATCCACCAGTATCAGTAAATATGCACAATCTCTGCAGAGGTAAAAGTCATCTAAATAATTCCATATTAAAGAGATCTGTAACTAATGAAGAGGTTGCTGCTAGCAAACAACTGTATATTTCATTTTTTCATCTACAAATAAAGTGCCTGTTGCCCTTGAGGAATAAATTGCCTATGTTACTTTTAAACTAGTAATATTGCAATAGAGAATAGATGGCAAACTGATAACAGGCTCATAGTTACTATGCATATCTGCCAAAGAGGACAATATCAGGACTGCAACATCCACCTCCTTTAAAAGTACAATACAGTACAGTATCCACATTGCATCTACAGACTGTAGGAGTAGAATCCATAGCCTTCTGTGTTGTAAGCAAGTACACCACCTGTTGTGCTATTAACAATGCACATAGACTCAGCATAAGCAACACTTCTCTTCAAGCTCTCAGCTCCTTGTAGAATCCACTCGGCACTCAACTGTATCTCTCAACTTTGCAGCACAAGAAATCTGGAAAAAGCCAAAATTTATTGGGGGGGGGGGACAAAAGCCCAAAAGCCAGAGACACATTTTAAACATTGCTTGCATAATTTTGGAAAGTTGTTAGAATAAAATGTTATGTTCTCACCATGCATTTCACTGCCAAGTCCTGAACCCAGGACCCTATGCACTATAGTCAGAGTAATATACCACTATACCATACAAGCTGTTTCATAAAAGGCATGAAGACTGAAACTTAAATGGCTATCATTTAGTGAATTCATTTATCACCATAGCTCTCAACATCTTAGCACAAAACACCTGGACAAAGCCAATAATGGGGGAATACAGCCCCCAAACATATTCAGTGAATTCAGTTATCAGTTCTCACCATAACTCTCAACCTCTTAGCACAAAAAACCTGGACAAAGCCAATAATAGGGGAATACAGCCCCAAAAATAAGGACAATTTTCAAATATCGAGTTTATAAACTTAGAACATTGCTAAAATAAAAGGTTTTGTGTAGTGTCACAATGTATTTTCTGAAGAATATGAAGTCTGAAATTCAAATGCCTGTCATCAGATTCAGAACAAACATATGAGGCAAAAATCTGCAGTGGTGGTGGGTAAGGAATTCAGGCTCTTGCTACCTATATCCAAGGTACAGGGTTTGAGCCTGAATAACTCTAGCCACCAGGAATATTCAGTTGGGGCATTTCACACACACGTGCACTGCAACTGCTTCTGAGCCACCAGACGTTACTGTTACCTGTATATCTGTTACCTGTATATATTCCCTACCAGTGAGAATGCTTGCTTCCAAGTTACCAGAATGGTTTCTACTGAGCTGCCAGTTCTCTAGCAGCAGTCAGTCCAAGAGTGGTTCTGATATATTCCTTGCAGGGCTTCTGAATTGCAGCATCAGTCCGAGGTTGTTCTGACAAACAAAAAGTCCAAGTCTGGAGCCAACATTAGTCCCTTGCAGCAGCAGTCAGTCCAAAAGTGTGCATATGCCGGGAGCCACATACACACACACACACACACACACACACACACACACACACACACACACACACACACACACACACTGCAATTGCTTCCAAGCTGCCAGATGTTACCATTATCTATATATATATATTCCCTACCAGTGAGAATGCTTGCTTTCAAGCCACCAGAATGCTTGCTTCTGAGCTGCCAGTTCCCTAGCAGAAGTCAGCCTGAGAGTGGTTCCGTTATATTCCTTGTAGAGCTTCTGAATTGAAGGATCAGTCCGAGGTTGTTCTAACAAACAAAAAGTCCAAGTCCAGAGCCACCATTACTCCCTTGCAGCAGCAGTCAGTCCAAGAGTGTGTGCGTGCCGCGAGCCAATCATAGTGCATCAAATATGAGCCGGGAGCCAATCAGTTGCTATGTAGACTGCAGGCATTGCAGTCCATTCTCCTTGCAGTCTATGTGGTTTGTAACTGCATAGACTTCTGGGGCATCAACACTGATTGCCTTCTTTTTGTAATCCAGACTGGTTAGACAGCAGATCGGATAGGAAAGCACAAAGGGAAGCACACATGTGCAGGACTTGCAGGACTTGCAGCTAGTTTTCTGTTCTTTTCATTTTACAGCTGGGGGTGCTGCAGTCCTGCAGTCCAATAGCATGAGCCAACTCTGGCAGCTGGTTAACCCTCCAGCTGGGCTGCAGTCAGTACTTTATCCTTCTGTGCCAAGGGTGTGGCTGCTTCACTGACATTCTATCAAAGACTGCAGTTAATTCTCCTATATATGTTTGTGTTGAGTGAAGCTAGCTATAAACTAAACAGTGTTATCAGCTTTTGAGGTTATCCATCTTTAAAGATCACTGCACCAGTCAGTACATTCAGTTTATTCTAACATCAATATTCTTTGCTAAACTTAGCCATCATGTAACGTACAACCATTTAACTCTAGAATTTAAGCATGTACAGGGAATTAACCATGGCATGGCCTATCATATTTGCTAGACTTGTATCAAACTGTTAGAGAAATAAGATTAGTATCACTATGAATGCATTCCTAATATGGCCAACAATCATTAAATAATGGTGGTAGATCTCTTAGACACTGCTCCCTATGCATATAGACCAACCTGCCTGTTATTATAAGAAAATGTTCTGCCTTGGTAAGCTGAACTGCTTACTACAGTCAAATATAAAATAAACCTCAATTTTATGCAGTCTCACATGATATGTTAAAACTCTAAGGAGTGTGAAATATCAGTTACCAAAATTCATTAAAGAGTAACAGAGTAAAATATGTAATCCTGTTTTGGCTGATAACATAATAAATGATAATTTTATGCTTTTTTCCACTCCATTAAGCAATAGTTTCTCTGAACATATAAGAATGACTTGTTTGGCAGTTTTAATGCTATAAAAGCAAGGACTTAATGCTGTTTCATATCGTAAATTTGCTACTTCCAAACTGTGTTTTAGAAAATATCTGCGTTAAGTGCTGATAATGCATACGTCATCATTACAATTTAGCAAAGTCATAAAACATGCATTAATGGCTGTATGTGAAGGACATCTCCTATGTGCACACACACACACACACACACACACACACACACACACACACACACACACACACACACACACACACACCCTTTGTTCCTTACCTAATCCAAAGTAATTTCCAAAATGGCAGGAGATTTACAATACAGCAGAAGATCCATTAAGTCGCTACGGCAGCAGCATCAAAACAAAGCCCTTCTCTCAGCTTGGCAGCAGCACAAAAGTCATTTCAGCTAGGCTAAAGCAAAGCCAGCAATTCTTCTCTTGGCTTAGCAGCAACAGTTAGTTCAAAACACTTCCTGCCTGCTTCTCTCAGCTCGGCGGCAGCAACAGTTCGTTAAAATACTTCCCGCCTACTTCTCTCAGCAGCTACTGCTCACAGCTAGCTGGAAATGATGACATGAGCTCTTTGAGCTCAGTTCCGACTGGCTGGTAGTGCAGTAGTTGGTGTCCAACAGAATTAATTGAATGTATCCTTTTTTTATTTTTGGCTGTCTGGGTCCTATCTGATTCCTTGCTTCCTAGGTCCTACAGCGCGAAAATTAAAAAAAAAAACAACAAAAGCAAAGAAATTGGAAATGAAGTGGTGCCACTCGGGAATTGTGGCACCCCTTCATTTGGACCCCAAAACTTGGTAAAAACTGAGTAATTCAGGATGGTTGGGAGGTCTGCAGATGATCCTTGGAGAAGTTAGCAAAAGTTAAGGGCAACATCATCACAATTAACAGTATCACATGGGATAATACTTTTGCCCCTTCATATGTCCATTAACTATACTTTCAACAAGAATGTGGCTGACAACTCCAACCTAAGCTATTAACTGTAGCAATCTTCCATTCCCCCCAAAAGAATTCATGTGACACAGAACTGACATATTGATTTCAATTGTTTTAATATACAACACTATTCAACTGTTGAGACAGCAAAGCCTACCTGGAAGTTCCTCCTGGGATGTGTTGGCTGTCCCTGAAGCTGTTGCACTGACATCCAGGACATGCTGTACTGCATCTTCCTGGGAGCTGTCTGGATCTCTGATATTGGCTAGGAATTCTTCATTTGGTATCAGTGATGGGTCTGTAGCAGGCCATCCCCTGGTAATCATCTGGTCACAGCGAACTGCAGCTGTTATCCTCTGTGCAGATGTGATCATGTCAGTGGCCCTGTGGTGCACCTGCTCATATGTCCTGCCATGGCCACCCATGGCATTCACATTATCCACAATCTGGAACCAAATTTCCATTCTGCTTGCCATATTTCCCCATCCCCTTTCAAGCAGGAAGGCACAGTGTTGCCTACAGGCATCCAATATGACCTTATTCTCAGCACTGGTAAAAGGGGGGGGGGCTCTGAGGCTTGAAAAGCATGTGTGGCATACTCCTAGGTGTCCTAAAAGACAATAGAAGGATAATATACATAAGTATTACATAACTGTAAAATAACTGTTCCCAGATAAAACAGAAAAGTTAGCCACTCAGCATTGTCCACTGGAGAAACTTACAACTGTCTAGAGATGTGAAATACAAACAACAGGCAGGATGCAAACAAAGAAGAGTAATAATAGCAACATATCATTGTTTGTGCCAGAACAGTAACTCAGGCTTGTTCCCCTCTCCAAAACAAGTGATTGACAGATTTTGCTAACAAACCATCTTTGAAATGCTAAAAAGTGCTTTCAAAGGAACTGTCCCTGAAATATTTGTACATATTTATCAGAGAGCATTCCATTTTAAAGTATCAGCAATGATGTTACCTGTGAAATGCCCTGACAAACATGCCCACAACATCAGTACACTTCTAAGTAATGCATACAGATAAAAGTATAACAGCCTTTGCTTCAGATTTTTCTGAAGAACATTCCAGCATTTGCATGATGTAGCTGACAAAATGCAAGCATACCTTCTGAAGTTCAGTAATCCTCTGTGCAGATATATCCCAAAGAAATAAAGTATGTTCAGTCTTCTCCACATAAACTAGTCTCCTCACCATCAGTTTGCCTAGTTACATGGTTGCCTTTTTACAATGGGTGCATATTCAGGGCTGTTAGCATGGTTAAGATGCAAATGAGATGTGAACTGATTAGAGTTGCTGAATCCCAAGTACTTGGGCCTGTGTAGGAGATGCAAACATAGTGCAGGCACTCCCTCAGTGTTTGTTTTAATGGATTGCAACTATCAAGGATTACTGGATGAGAGAAGAAAAACACAACAGCAATGCAGGATGCCTTACATCTAGTGTGAATGTCAGGTTAGATCTACAAAGTGTTAGATGCATGGCTGGAAATGTAAGTTAGCAGCACACAATTCACAGGTTGTGTTCCTTAACATCCAACCTACCATTCATTTGTTGGCTTTTGCATATGTTATTATTTCCAGTTAATACCCTCACACATTTTAAGGCCAGTGATATAGAATGGCTTACAGACTGCATGTCTCAGATTACTGTTTAGATAACTGAGGAATGACCAACAAGCAGAGAGGTGAGACAGACCTATATATTTGCAAGCAATAATCATAACATGTTGTGTGGTCACTAAGTGCACTACATCCAAAAATAATGCATCTACTAATAATGGTTGCATAGTTTCTTATTACTGTAGATGATGTTGCAGATGGTTGTGTGCAGAATGATTTATGCTCATTGCTGAAAAGCTGTTTGTGTGGTAAAGGGGAATAAAGCACCCATCCTGTGTTCTGAAGGTTCATTGGAGTGAGGGTTCAAACCCAGATCTATGTAGACATATCTCATGTGAAACATCATTTTCTAGTGTGTATGTCATAGATTGAGTTTTCCTCATTTCAACTACTTGCCCTTTTTTGCTTTTCTGTCTTTTTTAATTATTGTTATTTTTTTTTTATTTATGTTTTGGCCAGTGTTTGCACGATGCTAGGCATAG
Source organism: Protopterus annectens (assembly GCF_019279795.1). Classification (NCBI taxonomy): domain Eukaryota; kingdom Metazoa; phylum Chordata; order Ceratodontiformes; family Protopteridae; genus Protopterus; species Protopterus annectens. The sequence goes on from NC_056739.1 coordinate 1,512,923,102, forward strand.
CGCAGTCATGGAAATGGAGGAAAGGAATTACAGGTTTGGCTGTGCTTATCTCATTTGCACAAAGAGTAGCAGTGTGCAAACTGGACAACTGGAGCAACACACCTAGGAAGCAAGGAATCAGATAGGACCCAGACAGCCAAAAATAAAAAAGGATGCATTCAATTCATTCTGTTGGACACCAAGCAAACCCATTTGGCTGTGCTTATCTCATTTATGCGAAGCATGGCAAAGTGCAAACTGGACAACTGGAGAAACCAGGAAGCAGACAGGACCCAGACAGCCGAAAATAGAAACTGGATACATTCAAATAATTCTGTTGGGCACCACACAAACCCGCTAAGTTGCATTGCATAAGAATGATTATTTTATTATGGAATGTCATATAACTAGTCCTATGGGAGCAGATGTAACTGTAGGGCTGGAGTACAGATGGTTCTGGGTTTTAGTACCGGGTATGCAACCTTTTTCTACTGTTGTGACATTGCAGGTGGTAGTAATGAACTGAAACATGAACATATGTTACTTCAACTTTCTTGTGGCAACAGGTGTAAGTGTTGGACTGCCATACACAAGGCAAGATGTTACATACACTTCTACTGTTGTTCCACTTCCCATTATACTCACTCTCAGTTATAACACTTTAGATAGTGGACCTGATCTTAATTATATGTATGAAAGATGAGACACTATTGTGTTAGCAGATTAATCTTCCAATTGTAATTATTTCATTCCTCACTGATACAATGCAGCCATGTGTTGCCACCCCACCCTCCCTCCCAAGCATAGCAACCATTGTGTCTCAGGATGTTTTTCACAAATATATCACTACACTACAGAAAGCAAAATCAAATGTTGTGTGATATGCGATGCACATCAATCTGGTAACATGCAGAGCTGCAACTATTGGTCTATAAGCCTAAAAGGCCTTATCTGCAAGGCTAGGGAAGGAATCAGCATGGACCTTATCCACAGGGCATTGGTGACCTTCAACACACTTGACCCGACACTTTTTGTTTTTGTCAAGGGGAGATATTGCTTATTGAACCTTATGGGCTTCTTTGATACTGACCCCAAAGACCTTGATAAGAAGAAACAGGACATACTGCCTATTTTGAGTTATCCAAGGCCTTTGACACTATCCCCCATTCATGTCTCATAAGGAAGATCTCCCATCTGGGAATTAGGCCATGCAGTACTAGATGGTTAGCCAACTGGCTCACTGACAGAACACACACTCTAAAAGTTGGGGACTGCTCCTCCACCACTAGCCCACTTACCATTGGAATACCATGAGGATCTGTGCTGGGCCCTCAACTGTTTGGAATCTACTTCCCTGAATTGCAGACAACAATAGATGGCCTGTAGTTTACCAAGGTTGCAGATGACTTTTAACTGGACACCCTCATATATAGCCCCCAATGATGGTAACATATTACAGAAGGGTCCTACATAGACACATGATTAATGCCAAACTTATGGACTGAACCTTGCAGCAAACAATGCCTTGTTGTCCCCTTTGGCAATGAAGTATGCCTGCTAATTATGATATACATAACACCCCTTGAAGTTCAAACACTGTGATGTGAGACTTTAGCACACATGTTGATAGCAATCTACACTTTCATCACTATGTGTTCATAGTAGTGAGACACACATTCTGCATTGCTCACCTCATACATATGGATACAACATCCAAGACCAGGGAAGTCATAGATCTGCTGTACTCTACCCTTATAAGACCACTAAATGAGTACAATGCTCCCTTCTGTTTGTACCTCACCAGACACCTGCAACAATAGGAAGAAACACAGAG